>NC_056729.1:545910477-545972977 GCF_019279795.1 Protopterus annectens | reverse complement strand
TAGTGTGTACAGTTCTGCAGGCCATATAAACAAAAAGGAATTCGGCTACTGGAAGTAACTGAAAGAAAAGTTACTATAAAGATTTGTAGGATGGAGGAGAAGGAATATGACCAGAGGCTAGAGGACTTAGAGCTCCTCTCATGAGGCTGGAAAAAGTAGGGAAGACACAATACCTTTGCAGAAGATCATGTCAGGGAGAGATGAAGGGGTTAGTCTGAGCAACAAGGATAGAGGGGAAGAGGGGGGCACAGGCAGCAGATTAAGGAAGCAAGTACTTCCTAGATTTCTGAAAGAACCTTTGCACTTTGAGGGTTATGGACTACCAGAATGGGCAGTGGAGAGACATTCAGTAGGGTATGGAATATGTGGAAAAATGGTCTGGCCATAAGGTAAGAATGGAGTGGCAGTAAAATGTTAATGCATTTAAAGGCGTATTGCCTCCTTCTGCTATCAAGGAAAGGTAACAATATAAAACATGCTTCTGTCAAGTAATATTTAGGTTATATTTCTATTCTGCTTGTGTGAGTAATGTAAGCCTGCTCCCCTGTCTGACAAGTAAAAAAAAAAAAAGAACAACATGGGTTATGTACCTATAACTCTATTCAGCAGTATAATCTCGTAAAGTAATAAGACATCAAAGCATGACTGTCTTGTCAGTCATGTTGTCTCTCAGCAAAAGGAAAAATGAAAATTACCCTTTTTCACTGTGTAAAACTGCAATTGTATGTCACCTTTTAGCAATGTACCCCACAGAAAATTAAAGTTCAATGGGTGCGAGTAAATATCTAGCCAGAAGTATTGCACTAAGTCAACAAAAAAGCAACATCAAACTAATATAATGTAGCAATAATAAATGTAATACGTATTGCCAGTTTACCTGAATCTGGTACCTGGGTATAAAGAGTATCAGCTGCTGCATTACTGTGGGAGGTGGAAACTGTGTGAAGATGAAAAAGCTAATTTATTGCAGACAGCATAATAATAAAAGTTGAAGATAATGGCAGCAAAAGTATGTAATAATCACAATATAAAACATGTGTGTGATAATTAGAGAATGTTTTAAAGAAATTGACTGACTAAGGGGTATTAGCATAGTGCCACAGAGTTGTAGTTGTTTTCTCCAAGACAAGGTGTAGAGCATGGCATAATAAGAAGGAAAATGCCTTGCTGTGTGAAGACTACGAACGATAGATAAATGAACGTAGTGGCTAAGCTGATTGCTATATTTTATCGTTGTACAATTATTGCTTTGAAAAAGTTTAGTGGAAAAATAAATCTTGAGCATTATATTTCTTCACTAGTGTTAACTGTCCTCAGAGAAACCCTGCATGCAGTCCAGGTGAATGTCAAAATGTCAGAACATGTAAATTAGTGACTGATCTTAAACTTACTAACCATGTATTTACCAGGAAACCATAGTCATTCTTGCATTAAATGCCTCATTTGCTGTGAGGATATATTTCATACACCAGCAGAGTGCCTTCTTCACATCAGATCACAAAACAAGAACTAAAGCACTGCTACTAACTTTTCTGAAAGTCTTGTTTTGCCATGGCTAATACTGTCCAAGCGCTGTGTGTTACAGAAATCTTGTATGAGGTCTAATTCAAGGACAAATCACATGTTTTTTTAAAACAAAAATAACTGAAACTCTAGAAAACTAGTTGCACAGAAACCAAATTATGCTGAATGTCTCAAAATGTAGGGAGTGCTTCAGTGGTGAGATGCTATGTGATAGATACGAATGGCAACTACAAGATGAAAACCCCAGTAAGTATTAATTTACACAAAGGGTGGTGAGACCACAAAATTAACTAATAGATAAAGTGTTACAGTATAGATTTATTGTTAAAAGTTTCCTTCAGAAAAAAAAAATGAGGGATGGGGAATATGAATGATATCTGCGCAGCCAGTCTGCAGGACCTGGGCAGATTTAATAGACCATGTCTGTTTATGTATTGGTTGGTGCATAGATCTATAAGTACTTAAAAAGATTATTTTAACATATTGCCATACTGTGGTTTATCTTACTGATCTTATTAAATAACATGCAAATGTTTGTGCTTAAATAAGAAATAGACATGTAAAATAAACTAAAATTGCCTTTGTTTGAAATGTGTTTTCATTTAAACCTAGACTGTTAACTGTTCTTGTTCAATTTAGGTTGCTTATCACAAAGTATAAAATCATAATAAACAGCATAAGGCACATATCTGCACAGAAAATAAGGTGGTACCTTATAACTTAAATCACCACCAGCTCATCTTATCAGTGGAAATATATAAATAAATTCAAGCCTATTAGTGTGTGTGTGTGTGTGTGTGTGTGTGTGTGTGTGTGTGTGTGTGTGTGTGTGTGTGTGTGTGTGTGTGTGCGTGTGTGTGTGCGTGTGTGTGTGCGTGTGTGTGACAGAGAGTGTTTGTGTACTGGTATGTGCATATGGGGTTATAACATTCACCGTGGACCACCCTTATAAAATACAAATGTGCATTTTCTTTCTATAACCTCAACACCACAATGGAACAATTTGGGCGCTTTGTATATTGTAATATTGACAACTTCTCCTTTTCATAAACAAGCTAGTGTTACTCTCTGCTTTAGGCTTGTAGTTTATTTTGTTTCAGTTTTCTACATTTCAGGTAGAGGAGATAAGCCATGAAACATCTGCAGTGAAACACAAGAACTCAAAAATTCTTCAAGTTTAGTATTTTAAAATATTACACAACGTTGTTTTTGTGAGCCATATAATAATAAACTAAATTTAAGAGCTATGAAATGACAGAAGTACTTGTTTGATTGGACACTTATCAGTTTATCCAGTGTATGTCCAGAATTACTCACGGTGAACAAGGTCACATTCTTATGGGTGCTCATGTCACTTAGAGGTGAGCATAATTACATTGCCTCCACTAAAGGCCTCCACTAAAAAATTATATAAGGATTGTTCTGTTAATTCTGGTTCAGCCAGGAACAACAAAATGCTTTAACATTAAAAATGCTGTTACTGCAGCAGCCTTGTTGGGCAAGTTGGGCAATGTTATGAGTTTGGCCCAGGCATCATGGCTTCAGTTAGATCCAGTTTGTGGAGGAGCTCATTGATGGAAGTTGGAAAATGCTCAGCAACAGCTGGCATGTGTACCTTGAGGGAGTGGCTATAGCTGGTCCTCTTGTAGGGTTCAGCAACTGCTTCTGCACCAGGTACATCCCACTTTCTGGAAATTTACATGTGTGGTGGCACATACATTGCCCTCCAAGTAGGCATTAGCAGAAGTCACAGCTGTGGCATAAAAAGAGATGTTAAGCAGTAACTGTCCCATCAGAAGTATGTCTTGTTCTCTCCACAGCTGACCCTCATCCAGCAGAGGAATGAATAGGCTATAGGGCTTTCACCAGGGTCTGTAAACAAATGCTCTGTCTCTACTCAGGAAAAGCAAATGGGAATAGAAGGTGAGGACGAGAGATTAGATGATGGTGAGGATGTTGTGAACATAGCCAATAAAGGAAAAAGAAAGAAAGAAATAATAGCATCGCTGACCCGTATCAGATGAGAAATATCCATTCATCGCAACTGTCTAAACTGTAAATGCGTATAACAAGTTAGTTCTACTCTCAAACATCACAGCATCTGTGACAAGAGGTCTTCATAAACAGCTGATATTACTGTATGCAATGTCCACAAACAACAAACTGTGTTAAATGATAATATAATCTCAGCTTAAAGTTTTTTTCAAAAATTTATATATTTAAAATAGTCTTAACGATTTTAAAATATCTATGTTGCATTCATTCAGTGCACCTCTTTCTAGCAAGAGACTAATTATATTTTCCTTGTGACTGATGATGTCCAGCCTTCTGGGCTTTCATGCCATTGGTATGTCTATGATGGCTATGGGCAAATGCATCATAATCCACAGCAAGTGGAATACAGTGTATTATTACTCTATCTACTGTATGTCATAGTCAGCAAAGTGGAGTTAGCTAATTAAAGATAAATAACAAAATGAAACATATTTACTTCCTATAGGGAAATTGTGATAATGATTAATATAAGAAGTACGTGGATCATGGTTAGGTTTTCAAAACTTAATGTATGAAATCAAAAATTAAATTATCATCTGTGAAAAGTGTACATGTTCAGTATACACCATCTGGAAATCAGGCACCCAAACTGCAGCACTATAAAAGTGTGTGTATATATATATATATATATATATATATATATATATATATATATATATATATATTCACTATATCATTTCAAAATACTGAAATCCCGAATTTCAGTATTTCAAAATTATAAACCCAAACCCTTCAAATCCTGAGCACCCAAAACCGCAAAATTTATACTCCTGCACCTATTCTACACATACAGCAAACACATACACATACACACAACATTCCCCCACAAGTACACAAACATATCTAAACTACATATATGCAGGGGGGGCAAGCCCCCCTGCACCCCCCACACACACCCTTCTTATATATACTAACTCCAAGATCGCACAATCAGACACACAAAAGTAACTCACACCCACACATTTTACAATCCCTCACACACACACATCACAGTCACAACACAGACAGACATACACTAACAACATCACAACAACATCTATTTTTTTGAATTTTACTAGCAAGATATACGACAACAATTGTGAATACCTGCCCTTGTTCTAACCTACCCTTGTTGTTGTAAAATGCAGCAACAAGGGTAGGTTAGAATCAAATATTTTTAGGAAGAAAACACACTCTAACTCTTTCTTACACTTTGATAGTTGTCATCCGTACTATCAAAAAAAGAATCTAGTTAAAGGACAGATGGTTAGGCTTTTAAGAATTATTAGTGATGACACCATTTTTTGTATTGAGATCGAAAAACTTTCCAGTATGTTTCTAGACAGAGGTTACCCACATGAACTAATAAATAAAGTTAGAAATGAGATTCACATGAAAAGAAATCAAGTATACAAACCTATAATCAAGTTTGGATTTGATAATAATATATCCAAGAGCAACGAAACAATCAGAAATGACACCTTTGTTATACCATTTAATGAAGCATCTCTTAAGATAGCAAACACAGTGCGGGAGACCTGGACTAGTGTTTTTATGAACAATGTTGAATTAATTGACAACATAGGTTTTTGCCCCAAGGTTACCTACAGTAGAGGGATGAACTTAAAAGAGCATTTTGAGGCATCCAATAGCAAGAATATGTTTAAAATGTCTAGGATGAGCAAATGTGGGGCATGTCGAACCTGTAAATATATTAATGATGGACCATATGTTGCTATATTTAATTATGGCAAAACTATCAGATGTCCAGGTCACTGCAACTGTAATACAAAAATGGTTGTATACCTTGCTACCTGTTCATCTTGTTCAGCTTATTATGTGGGCAAAACTATTAGAAAGCTTAGAGAATGGATAGTTGAACACAATAGAGATATATAAAAAGAAAAAAGTACTAGTTCTCTTTATATGCATAGTCAAAAATGTCACAATTTTAAAAGGTTCTTATTTTTTGTGATTGACATAATTGCACACAACAGTAACAAAGGAGGGGATGATAAGACCTTATTATAGGCTAAAGAATGTTTATGGCAACTAAGATTAAATGCTAGTTCTTTACCAGGCATCAATGAACATATTTCAATAGCTAGTATTCTTAAATATAAGTCGCATTTTATTTGAAACTGATTTTAATTATTTCTAACTGTTGCTTATTTATTTACTTAATATCAATTTTTTTACACTCCATGACTTTTTATAATGTGTCAGTTTATTCATTACTGCAGTGTTTTTATTTTATGTTATTCACTAAGTATTACAAACATTCAATATGATTGTTTATATTTATTATTATTGGGATTTTATTAAGTATAACGCAAATTTTATTTTTTGACCATTGCATCATTTAAATTGTTTATTGTATATACGCATTTTATATAGGTTTTTCGTTGCAAGGAGTATTACACATTTTGTCCTATACAAGTCTTAGCATAGTAAATGTATGTGTTTAGCTTTTTTATTAGCTTTTTTATTAACTTCACTACACAATAAATAATCACTGGCAACTAATTGTTAATTAGTTAATTAGCAAGTCTATTTAAATGGAAGCTAGTGAATGTATTTCTTAGTACTCTGATGATGCCCAGAACACTTACAGGTGAAAGCGCTTAGTACTTTTGTTTTATGGTTTTGTTATTTATTTTCAATAAATCAGCCTCCAGCAGTCATTACTGCGTCGCTTGTTTTCAGTTTTCCTGTTTTTTTTTTACATACACTAAAGCCCCTAACCAACACACTTACATATTCATATATACCTGCACTAACAACAAACCATACAACCACCGCAACACCAGAAGCACTAATTCAAAACCTCTGAACCTTGGAAGTTTGAATTTCCCACTTCTGCAGTTTCAGTATTTGGAGATTCGTCTATATAATTTTGACATACTGAAATTTGGGATTACAGTATTTCGAAATTATATAGTGAACCTATATATACATATATATATATGAATGAAGAAATATGACCTCCCTCCCTACTCTAACCTAATATTAAATTTACAGTCACATTATACATAATGCTGGCTGTTGCATATTAACACCCGCAATACTGTAAATGTGATGACCCTTGTCTCTACCTAACGATACCATAATTACCCCCTAGCATTATATGCTAACAACCATCTACTCTCATGTACAAGATGCTGATTGCAGTGAAAAGCCTGACTGCAGCTCTAACATTACAGTAGAGTTGATCTGTGAGCTGTCTTATTTTCTTTTATAAGCTTGAAAATTACATTGAATTTGGTCACATCAATTTCAAGGAGTTGGACTGCAACAAGGCATGATCTCACCTAATAGATTATATGAAATGAGATTTTAATGCACATAAAAAGTATGTTCATTTAAATTAGTGTATTTGTTTAAAGTAGATTTGTGATACACTGAAAACTTTTAAACTGCAAATGAAGCTGTTCTTTTAAACTTCATGATTACTTATTGGTTTAAGTGGAATTGGGAGAACACAGATCCATTTATAAGAGCACCAATCTGCTTTTCAAATAATATTGTTTAGAATGTGGTGGCTGTGCATTATGGATTAATAATAGACGTGGTAATATTTATTTACTTATTGTTAGTTAACCAGGTAGTAGACTGATCCAATAAGGTACAACTGTTCAGGCAAAAGAGATTAAGAAAAACAGTGTAGTCGACATTTGTTTTGAATACAAAAGAAGCTATGACTTTTAAATATACAGAGTAATTGTATTGTGGAGTGATTCAACAGTAATGTATACAATATACTCAATTTTAAACCCATTTTGTAAAATGTACAAAGAAAAATGTGTTTTATTGCAAAGAAGATTTTTTCAATTTCATACTAATTTCATTTCATTAAGTACTGAATCTGTGATTCCTCAGCATTTTGGAGGGCAGGGATCGTACCTCTCAACCTATTAACACAAGAAATCTGGACAAAGGCAAAAATACTGGGGGGACGATAGTTAAAACATAGGGACATATTTTAAATGTTGTTCTTATAGGCTTAAAAAGTTGATAGAATAAGTTCTGCATCAGCATGCATTTTCTGAAGGATATGAAGTCTGAAACTCAAATATCTGTCATTATTTAGTGACCTCAGTCCTGAATAATTTTATAGAAAACCACAAATATTATGAGGAACAAACCAAAAATAAGAGACAAAAGTCTGGACAGATGAGAAGTATGGTAGGGATATTAGAAGATTAGTTACATTTTGTGATTTTTTTTAATGCTTTAGTCTTCACTATGAAACTGTAAGGAGTGTGATTTAGGAAATACATACCCAGAAAATGTGCATATTTCATGGATAAATTGGCAGTGAAACCAAACTGAAAAATAACTTTCAGTTTGCACATGAGCTACATACAAGCAAAAGATGCTTGTTACCCAAAGTTTTCCATTGTGTTTTTAAAATGAACAAAAACGTGCTCTGTGAGTTGTATCTAAGAAACATAAATGAGTCTGGTTGCACAAACTTGCATACCATTTAGCAGACTTGAAGTGTGATGTACTTTGAAAGCAGTTATATTATAGCCTGAAAGTTCAGGTTTTAGAAAGTCCAGAAGTTTACTGGTAACTAGGAGAAATATTTTCCTGTCATTAATTGATCTGTATTATGGAGATAATAACAGATTAGTTACAAAATATTTCCAGCAGGTTAGTTTTGGTGTTATTTGTTGTCCAGAGATTGCAATCCTTTAATTAATGCCAAATTAGAAACATGTAACATGATTTTCCCCTTCCAGTGGCTAAGACTGTTTGTTAAACATTGAAATCAGCCTGAGCAGTTGTGTAGTAATTTTTTAATTTCCTCTCAATATTTTCCTTTGTACAAATGCTATACCTAGTCTGTGAATCCCAAGTAAAACCATATTAATTAAAGTCTGATCAAGGCATCAAAGGCTGCTTTATGTACAATTACAGATGTACTTCTTTGATGAGATGCAGGTGGTGCTCTGTAGTCATTCCACTAGAGATAAACACATTTATACAACTGCAGGAGGCACGATACATCTAGTTAAGCTGGGCTTGATTTTGATTTGATACATTTTAATATTCTCTTAATTATCTTTGCCAGAGGTTTAGAAATATATATCCCACATTTGTTCCATAGCTAAATGTACTTAATACATTAATATTGTCATACCAGATTTGGATTAATAGAAACTATGGTTGCTCACAAGTGTATACAAGGTTATCGTGCCACAACACTCGGCAGTTTTACATTAGCCTAAAAAGCAGTTCCTCTGTGGCATGCACTACTCACTACACAGATGCCATGGATATTTGTGATACTATCCTGGGCTTCAGCTGTCACTGGAATACATCACTGCAGCTATCTGTGGAGATAAGGGTGGGGAGAAATTATTACTTTACTATGTAATTACTTTAATGCCAGTTATGACAATTATGTCAGAACTCTTTAGAAGAGGGAATTTATTCATTTTCAAAAATTTTAAGAATGCTTTTGATGTACTGAGTAATACACTTCAAACATTTAATGGAATTCTGGCTGACACTTAAAAGCATTAGGAAGCAGTGTGATTCTATGACTGTACAACTGAAATGCCAAGGAAATTATCATAGATTTGCATCTTGCTACATCCACTGCTGAACAGCAAGACCTTCAAAAAGCAGTCAGATATACTTCCATAGTAATCCTTTAAGCTTTAAAATGTTTATAAGTTGAACATTATGGAAGACTCCCTCTTATCCGGCCTCTCTTTAACCGGCCTCCTGTTTAACCGGCCATCAAATTTCTGCTGTAGTCCTAGCAAAAGACAACAGAGCAGAACAACACTTCCACCTTCTTTGGGATAAATAATGGCAGACATTTGAGTTTTAGACTTCATATTTATTAGAAAATGCATACTAACAGAAATCCTGTTATGCTAGCTGTTTCATGACCTATAAATAATATTTTGTATGCTTTTTCTGATTAACCAGACATTCATTTATCCAGCCTAAGGTCCGGTCCCAGCGAGACCGGATAAAAGGGAGTCTACTGTATCTAATATTTAATACAATCAGTTGTAAGCCTTACTCAAACAAAGTAACCACCATCCCAAATTGAATAAATAGATCATTTGTGTTGTGATAATATTTTGCAAGCATGCAGAGTAAAGCAGTTCTGTAAACTCAACAACAGAACATCCTTGGATGTCAGAACAACAAATTGCACTAGTATTGTCATAAGAAATGAAAGTTTGTATAATGAAGGTGTTTGAAAGCTAAGTTAATGAACAGAATTTTTTCATAAATGTAAACAAAGAGAAGATTTGTGTAGCTTAATCAGAATCAAACCGACTTCATAAACCAGTTACAATGATTTTCAAGCATATCCCATGCTACTTTAAACAAATACCTGTTAAATGCATACTATCCATGTTCAAATTATAGTGGCCAAACTATTTAACAATATCCAGATGAAATGTTAGCAAAATAAGACAAGGGTTTCATTTTCATTTGCCTTAATTGATTTTTTTCTATGGTCTGACAAATTTATATCTGACTATTATTTTATCACTTTTTGTTTATCTAGATCAGTTGCCCTGTCTGACATATGTATGTGTGCGTATGTGTGCATGAGTGTGTGTGTGTGTGTGTGTGTGTGTGTGTGTGTGTGTGTGTGTGTGTGTGTGTGTGTGTGTGTTTTATTCCAATATAGTTCAAATCATAGTCGAATACAGACCTCATCAAAATGTGTTCCTGCTACATCTCAAACTGTGACAAGTAAGCCACATGTATGAATGAGTATGTATTACATAGAATTTTCTTCCTTACTTAACTTACGTAGAACAATAACATAATATGTTATTTATACTGGGATTATATTCTATGTACTTGCATAGGGACAGCTCGGCATACTGACATGAATACATACTGTCACCTGGTAGATAGTATTTATAGTTGTAACTTGTTCAAGTTAGTGTATTTCAGATCAAAGCTTGTATAACCAGTGTAAAAGATATGACTGACCTTTTGCTGTGCTTCCAACCATACATAATGTGATGGGAGAGTGTGCTATTATCGACCCAGAATGCTATTCACTGTTCATTCATATAGCAGGAATTCAAAGCCACCCCAGCCACTGAAACACTCTTTGCTTGTGGTGTCCAATATTTGTCCAAAGTGGCATCCAAACTAAGGATAATTCATTGTTTTCTGTATATAAATACTGGAAGTATAAATCCGCAGCAATACAAGCTGTATCAAAGGGTTTTCTGCCCAGTTCGCTTAACCTATTAAAACGTGTAAATTAAAATTAATTAATTAATTAATTACAGTATATAAGCAAATACCTGTTGCAATATTCATGCAAGAACCATGTCACAATAATTTCTGATATAAGTAGGGTGGAAGTAACTCGTGGTGCAGGCCACATTCTTAAATGTGAAAAATGATTTAGTGTGGTTTGTTAAAGTGTGATACACTGTGGTTGCTTTTTTATTTAAGACATAGCTGCTGAAAGATGATGCAAGCTACTGTATTAGCCTTTGTAGATTTTGCATGCTTGTCTTGTATCTCAGTGTTTTCTTTCTAAGTATTACAGTTTTTGCATTTGTCCAAAAGATATGTTGGCAGACTGTCTTTCTAAGATCCTCATTCTTCTGTATGTTGCCTTCCTGTTTTTTGCCTAAATTGTAGCTAAAGAAGGTCCTCAGGAACACTTACACAGATAACAAGTGACTTAAAACTAAATTTTAGACTAGTCTCCTAGGTGAAATAGTTGCTATGTAATGGAAATTGTTAGCTATGGAGAAAATTATTCACTGTGGAAATGCATAAAAATCCATGTATTAACAAGTGTAAAACCTGACATTTTTCAACTATTTAATTTAAGAGAAGCAGAAAATAGTGTGGTTGTACCAATCTAGGCAATAAGGGTAAGAGTAAGGGTAAGTAAGAGGTGTAATGAAACCAGTCACAAAAAAAAAAAAAAAAAAAAAACTGACTGACCGCTTCATATGAAAATAATGGGAGCCCTGCACAGAAAGTTCCTTATTACACATCATTGCACCTTTCACTGCATGATTCAATATGTATTTTTAAACAGTTTAACATTTTAGTTCCCATTGCTGTGTATACTTCTATTTTCCAACAGCCCAGTTTAGCTGCCCCTAAACATATGGGAGACTGCTGCACACCCCCTACTGTAATGCCTTCCCTAGTAAGGTCAGACCACAAAATGGTCTCCTTTGAAGTAAAAATAAAACCTGGACCACCCCCTCCAGCTAAACCAGGAATATTCAGGAACTATTTTAAGGTGAACCTCCTGCAATTAAGTGAGAACCTGGCATAATATCAAGCCCGTATAAACCTTGAGAACACTTCTGTGTATGTACAAGCATGTTAATAGCTGCACAGAGGCAGCTGTACCCACTAGAAAGAAGTACAGAACTAAGTTCAAAAACAAGCCACCCTGTTGAAATCACAAACTCAATCAGATGTATAACAGGAGGAAAAAAATCGTGGCAAAAATTAGGAGTTGTAACACCCAGCAGTATAAAAGTACTCTAGTCAAACTAAACAAACAACTCAGAGGACAAATAAAGTCTGCCAAAGCCAAATTTGAGGTAAGTTTGGCCTCCCAGGCCAGAGATAACCTCAAAGCATTCTTTAGCTATGTCCCCAACCTCAAAAGCAATACACATTTGTGTGCAGAGCTCATTGTAAATGGAGCCACTTATACTGAGCCAGAAGATATAGCAAACCTCCTAGCTGATAAATTCAGCTCCAGCTTTACTCTTCTCTCCCCCTTAATCTTCCCTCAGGAAATATCAAATATAACTCTCCCTACTATCACTAGGGAACAGATCCTTAATGCTCTCTAAGACCAAGAACACTACATCAGTCGACCCAGACAATATCCCAGGATGCCTTGCAACTAGTATGAAACATGACCTATCAGGGCCTCTGGAATTACTATTTAACTGTAGCCTCCAAAGAGGCTTTGTGCATCATGAATGGAGAAAGGCAACAGCCATCCCTCTACAGACCCTGGAAACTACAGACCTATAAGTCTCACTAGTCTTATATGTAAAGCCATGAAAAGAATTATCATGGAGATGATCATTAGAGATATAGCAAATCTCCAAACACTGGACCCAACCCACTTTGGTTTTGTCAAGGGCAGATCATGCCTACTCAATCTGGTGGACTTCTTTGAGAAGGTCATTAAAGCAATGGATGAGGGCAAAATCGTTCACACTGCATACCTTGACCTGGTCAAGGCATTTGACACAGTACCCCACTCAGGCATTGTTGGTTAACTCAAGAGGTTAGCTACAAACCCATATGTCACCCGGTGGATAGCCAACTGGCTCACAGACAGAACACAGGAAGTTAGAATTGGGGAGTCCACCTCTACAAAGAGGCCACTCACAAGTGGAGTCCCCCAGGGATCAGTCCTTGGACCACTCCTTTTTGGCATTTACTTCTCATAAGACAAGGCCAATGTCAGTGTGTCTCTGGCTGACTAAATTTGCAAATTATTGCAAATTAGGAGCTGTCATTGACTCTCATACTGACATAAATGTTCTTCAGGAGTGGCTGACACAGACAAACAACTGGTGTCAGAGCCATGGACTAAAACAAAATGCCAAGAAATGCATAATAGTAGCCCTTGGGAAGTCATCCATCCCTGGTAACTATCATATTGACAACACACCCCTTAGAGTTGACCCAGTAGTCAGGGACTTAGAGATACACATAGATACTAATCTAGCCTTTGATCATCATGTGTCTACAGTGGTGAGGAAATCATTCTATGTTGCGCAACTTCTAAACAAAGGTATGGCATCTAAGTTCATGGAAGTCATTGTTCCACTGTATTCGGCATTCATTAGACCTATCATTGAGTACAATGCCCCCTTTGGTATGTACTTAACCAGGCATATCCAACAACTGGAACATTGACAGAGGTTCCTCACTAAAAGAATACAGGGCGTAAGTAATATGTCCTATGCTGAACGCCTCAAGGCCCTATCCCTGTATTCTGTCTCCTACAGGCATTTGAGGGGAGATCTATGCCTGGCATACAGGGCATTGTCAAACCCCACTCTGATGGACCTCCTGCATATCCATAAAACAAACAGTACCAGAATTACCCACTCTAAAGTTGTAAACCTTGCCTGTGATATAAATCGGACCTGCTGGAGAGATAGGTATGTATCTCAGAGACTACCCCATCTATGGAACAGGTTCCCCATCCATTTGAAGCAGAGTTCCTCCCTAACCCAATTCAAGTGCAACTTGGACAATTGGATGAGAAACAGGAAATTCATCCCTGGTTTGGCACTGATGTCTCTAATGGACACAGGCAACTTGTAAATGGTTCATCTCCCAGGCCCATGCTTGTAAATGTTTCACCTCTCAAGCCCCTGCTTACACTTATCAAGGGTGTCAGAACTTGTGAGAGATTCGGGATGCATGGCTAGGCTTAAAAAGGCCCTTGTGGTCATTAGCCTAGTAAACACCTATGAACCTATAAAAGAAATGTGAATGGGAACAAATATGTGTTAAAAGGTAGAGCTTATGAACTGAAGGCACATAATCAAGTAAAGCAGCCCATCCCAAGTCAAAAAATGACGCTGTTGTGAAGTAGTTCTCATTTATTTTGTTTTCTCCCTAAGGCTCATAAGAGAATCAGGTGATTAACAATTAAGTGAAAGAATCATGCCTCATTGTTATTATTTTAATACAACAGTCTTTGCAGCACATTAAATTTCACAGGTAACAATAAGGTTAATGTGGGATGTGTCAACTCCTGCCACATAAACAGAAGACTAAGCTGAGTGGAGACTTACACTGCCTTTGAGGGAAATGAGGAATCGTGCTGTCATAAAGACGTAGCTTAATGACCCATCCTGCAATGAGTGGAGACTTACACTGCCGTTGAGGGGATCAAGGTATTGTATTGTCACAAAGCTGTGGTTTTACAACCCATCCTGCATACCGCAAATACCAGGTTATAACTCTTTTCACTTGGTTTTGTCCACTGAGCAAGTCATATTCATTTTCATAAACTTTCATAACTAAATCTTTTCAAACAAGGGTGAAGGAAACATATTGTGGACTTGAGGTACTTCACACCTAAATTACACAAATGCAGCATACAATTTTTCTCCATGTCACCTCAAGAAGATGAGTACTTCCCTAATAAATATATAATCCGTTTCATAGCAGAACATACATTTATATTTCATGACGCAAATTAACATTCAATTGACTGAGAAAACTATGGCTTAGACAATCCCCAGGATTCAATAACACTAAAATCCCATGTCCAAATAGTGCAGCCGCTCCTGCACGGAATATGGCCACCGAGCGATCCAATAAACAAGCTTGGGAATGTGCAAAAGCCTGCTAACACTATTCTGCCATGGACACAACTGGATTATACTAATGTCCTCATTTGCTGGTGAAAACCACACAAATAAGGTCAATTAGCGATCCAGTAAGTAGGCAGGCATCAGTGGCAGAATAGTGTAGCTTGCAGAAATGTATTCGGCTACTAACAGAATTCATTTCTGCAAAAATAAAAATGGAGGCATGACAGCTGAAAGTAAAGCATGTGTTATAATCCTTAGGCATATCAATGGCCAAATATATGGCCATTGGCATGGAAAAGTATTGCAAAATTAAAAAAATCAAAGTTTATTTTTTTGGCCAATCTCGGATGTTTAAGGATAGGGCAGTGGCACGCAAACGGGATCGTGCCAAAAACAAAAAAAAAAATGTGAACATGCAATTTTAAGTGAAATATGAATTTTGCCATTATAGTCTATGGCATACAGAATCAAAACAATAGCAGAGAACAGTGGTTGCTAAGGGAAAAGGCTCTGGTGTAGTGCTGTAACTAGGGATTAAAGCCATGGGGTATGCTAATGATGGAAATTTACTGAAGCACAAAAAGAAGACAAGTGCCAAACTGCACCTAACCGTGTAGGAGCTATAAGGCAGTGGTGTAAGCAGGAGAAGCAGCTGACATGAAAAGGGGGTGTGTCATGCTTGGTGTAAGCACATTGGAGCTCCACGGCTCACATTTGAGCTTAGCTAAGCACAGCTAAGCAAGTTTGTGTGTCTGAGGCTGTATTGACTTATTCCATGAAATGTGGACCATGTTCGCATCCAGGTGAGGGCCATTTCTCACTGTTTACCTTAGCTAAATAGGTAGGCACGGCATGCACTGGGTCTAAAACAAAAAACAAAAAACAAAAAAACTCAGAAATAGCAGAACTGTTTACATTTGGGCACCGGGTTTGCGCGGCACACCTCAGGGCTTAAAAGGGGTGAAAATGGGAAGGGAAAAAAGGAAAAAAAAGGCAAATAGCAGAATAAAAGCAATCAAGTACAAATGAAATAGCAAGCAGGTGGAATGTATCGCAGCCAGCCAATCATATAGGCAGCATCTGCAGCACAACAGTATAAACTGTGCAAACACCTTTTAGTCTGGTTTTCTCACAAACCTTGCACCACTGGTGTACACATGTGGGGGAATTCTAACCAAAGAAATGTTAGGGGCTGCTGTCACTTTGATCTATCAGTATGTGCTAGAGGCTGAGGGCGGTAAGGAGGATAATGCTGACAACCACCCCAGACTGAGGAGAAGGAGAAGAGTGTTCAGACCCAGGGTAACCTACCAGATGCTACATGATCTGGAGATAGTAGAACGCTACAGGGTGGACAGAGACATACTTCAGCAAATCATTGAGCTCTGCCAGCCTCAACTCAGACCCAGAGCTAACAGAGGGGAACCCATCCCAGTGGATACCAAAGTATGTGTAGCCTTAAGAATACTAGCTACAGGTACTTTCCAACGACCTACTGGGGGCATCATGGGAGTCTCACAGGCATCTGCATCCAGAGTAGTCCACCAGTTCCTGGATGCCATGCTACCACATTCTGGTGAGCACATTTACTTCCCCAACACCCGTGAGGAGAGGACCAGCAATATGCGTCTCTTCCACCATGAAGCAGAGTACCTGGAGGTACTTGGTGTGATAGACTGCATGCACATCCACATCAAAGCACCACCCGGTAAACAGGGTAGGGTCTACATAAACCACAAGGGCTTCCCCTCCATCAACTGCCAGGTCGTGTGCAATGCCGAGGATATTATCATGAATCTGTGTGCTGGTAGCCCTGGAAGATATCACAACTCCCACATCTGGCATTCCTCACAGCTGTACCAGGCATTTGCCAGTGGGGACATCCCGTATGGCCATCTGGTGGGAGATGCTGGCTATGCACTGCAGCTGTGGATGATGACACCCATCAGAAATGCACACAAACTCCATAATCAGGCACACGCACAAATCAGGATCATTATAGAGCATGTGATTGGGATGCTCAAGTCACATTTCCACTGCCTTGACATATCTGGTGGAGCCTTGCAGTACTCTGTAGCCACATATGCACACATGTTCATAGTATGTGCCATGCTACACAATATGTTCCTGGAGAAACAGCTGCAGCAAAAACAGCATGGGAAAGGGCCACACCCCCCACCATTGCCCAGGTCCCTACAGGCACAGAGGGACTCAGAAAAGGAACCCCCTGAGCCTGCATCCTGTAGGCAGACAGAGGTGTGCCCAGTATGCCCATGCCTCTGTAAAGAGGCAATGCATAGCACACACACTGAAACTGTAGGGACCCAGGGAGTGATACCTCTCTCCGACTTGCACACACAGTAAAATGGATGCCACACACACATCACACAACCTGTAGCTTACCCTGTATTGGCAGTGTACTGCATGCATCTGACATAGTCAGCCCTCACCCACTGTCCCCACAACTGCTGTAGGCACAAGGTAAGTCAGTCTTCTAAACAATAAATGAATGGAGTAGTATGTTCTGGTAGTTTATCTATGGTATTGCTGCATGCGTGCATGGGAGTGGGGTGGCCTACTGGGGTAGCAGCAGACAACTGACAGCTATGTGGGACATCAGAAAATGTCTGTCCAGTACTGGCTTCCCCACACTATGCAGTATTATCCAAGGTGACAAATCCTACTGCAGTATATGCAGGGGGCCAACTAAGGGGGGGGGGTCATAGGTCACATGCATGGATGTCAATGTGGGGATCCCATACTCACCCCTCAGACTCACCCAGCAAGTCAGCCATAGAAAATCATAAAGGAATGTCTGGCAAAGGACCACAAATGGCATCAGTGATGGAATACCTCCCTAGAGACTTACACAGTGATATCACAGCAGGCCTTGCAGTTGCAGTAAGGCTCTGAAGGTTAAGATGTCTGAAACTAAATTGTATGCCATTACAATCTAACCTGTGGTCTCTAGTGATATGCCTCTATTCTCCAAGACAGGACACAATACTATGCTAAATGGAACCAAAATTTAAAGCCAATATCAGCACAGTATGTACAAATGTATACAGTTGTCAGGTGTGCCCCCCACACCCATATTCCCATAGAAATGCAGTAACATGTAAGTTTGTAGGGTAATAGCAGTAGAGCACACATTGCCAGGGCTGTCCCAACAACAGGATCACTTGTTGCATGTCCACAATATACAGGGGTCAATGATCTATGTATATGCGTGGGAAATACTTTCAGGATGTGGCCATCACTTACTCCCAGCGGTTGTGTCTTAGTGGCCTAGGTACAGTATTGTGGTAGACAGGGCCATGTTCCAAGAATCATAGTGCACACTATTTTGCATGTCAGCTACAACTACAGTGGGAGCTGTACACACTATCTAGATATCAATATCCATTACTGCCGGTAAGCTGGACAGGTCATGGACAAAGGCCACACATACGAATGGTACACAGGTTGGAGTAACCTTCACGGTGCCTACCATACCACCCAACTGTACAGACCTTTTGCAGACTGTACAGAAGTTTGCATCATATTTGTTGTGTCTTTATCATAAAATAGTGGTTGTGTAGCAAATCACTGGCAAACCATGAAAGTCTAAAGTCAGAAAATAATGATGGATTGCAGTGTCTCAGACTTCATACTCTATAGAAAATGCATGTTAATGCAAAATCTGCTATTGTACCACCCTTCTAAGTTTGTAAGGCCAATAGTTAAAATGGACCCTATATTTAGGCCTTTGTCACCTAATTATTTATGGCTTGATTCAAATGTCTGGCTCTCATACATAGACAGGTATGGTGCTTAGTAGCTTAGCAGGTACCTGAAGGTCAGTGTACTGGCAGGTCATAAAATGCTGCCACCTTACTGTGTTAGCACTGACAACATGTCACTGGCCAACAGCCATACCCCTGGAATGAATCACAGAAGGAGCACAAGTATGCCTTGCATATCTGTTCTGCTTGTCCTAATATTGCATTCACCTGCAAAGTATTTGCAAAACAAGAAAAGGTCATGTCAAAACATCAATGGCAGACAGTGGAGAAGCAGATGTCACTCCCATAACAGAAAGCAACACCTTGTCCCCATGTGTGGGCTTTCTTCTGACTGTCATATGTGGGCCTGTCCAGATGCCAGAGTCAGTTTGACAGCTAGGTCAACATGTAGCCGCATAATAACATAGTAACACAAACTGTCTGAGGACTCCAGCAGATGTAGTGGTGCAATGATGGGCAACCTGTCAAATAGGTATGCTCAGAGGTGTGTAGTCCACAACCTTGTGTGTGATGTTACGGTATTTACCATGCTCACACCAGAATTACAAACACATAACAGCAGCCACTGTGGGCAAAGCCTGAGACCGGACTACAGAAGGATTAAGAGAGAGATACAGAAAGGAGAGGGGAACCACTGGCCAGACAAATGGAGAATGTGCACACCAGAGCACATTTTGCAGTCACATAGGTGCTCTGCAGTGTATGGAGTCAGTAAGCATTACCTTCAAATACACAACACACACCCACATAAGTGGAGGTCCACAACAAATCAAACCCCAAGTAAAGCACACCTCAGAGGCAAAAACACATGGGAACTCCCCAAACCTACACACCACAGACCACGTATACACCACACACCAGGGTCCTGCAAACACTAAGGCCTTACCATACACACAACATATTACTCATAGAAGACTCCACTGTGAGACACACAGATGTGCCACACACCAAGCAGGATAAGGAGAAAGTCACAATTACTTGTTTGGCAGGTACCATAATCTGCTATATCACACATGCACTCAAGTCACTCCACAGCAGGTACAGGTATCATACTAGCCTGGTCCATGGTGGTGTGACTGATGTCAGAAGTACTTTACGGACTATAGAAAGACAGACATGATGCAGCGTGATGAATATGTGTCCAATGCAGGTATGTCCGTAGCCGTAAGCAGCTTCCTGCTGTCACCCAGAGTGATGGATCAATACGAACAGAAACTGATTATCAGTAACACCTGACTCACTTACCATTTGTCACCCCAGGGGGATTCACTGCCTGACAGCCTGGGAACATATGAGTGACAGAACGCACTGCCTTGCCACAGATGGCCTGCAGCAGTCTCACATGGCATACAGCCCTCTGTCAAAAGCCCATGCCTCACCCATCATGCTTTGGTAGGGAATGTCATGGGGCATATACTACCAACATAACACAGACAACAAAATGCAAATGAAAGGCCATGCCGCTAAATGCTAGCAGCATATCTCTCAACCTTGTAGAGCAAGAAATGTGGACAAAGCCATACATAATGGAGGGATAAAGGCCCAACTATAGGGACAATTGTGAAATAATGCTCTCATGTGATAGAATAACAGAGGGGTGTGTAGTAGCATGGATGTCATGAAGGGTGTGAAGTCTGAAACTCTAATGTTCGGTCCTTATTCCCTGACTGCAACCCTGAGTGATTTGCAACAAACTTGCTAGAAAACCACAATGTGAAGGGAAATTGACCAGCAATGTGAGGCATGAATCTGGATAATCTGTGAGAACTGTACAGTTGAAAGATACACCAGGATATGACCTTTCAGGTAAGAAGAATACCACACAACCAGGAGATCCCCAGTCAGTATATCACCAAGGTGCTGGACCTGTTACACAGCTTCATCAGTCAATCGGTTGTAGCCACACCTCCCAGCTAGGTGGATTGCACAAGAAGGTCTAGCCTTCTCCTCATAATATTGACCTTCTTGTATTTCTCTGGTAAATAACTGTGATGATCTGATGATATCTGTCAGTAGGTAATCACACAATACTTTACAGTGTCAAACATTACATAAGTTCGAAAATGTCTGCTAAAATAAACCCTGAACTGAAGAAACAAATACATTAATAAGAGCTATTGTTGCAGTATCCCCCTATGTTTGGGCCATTGTTTCTCCATATTGGCAGCCTATCTCCAGATATCTTGCACAAACAGGTTGCAAGGTATGGCTTTAGCATGCAATACCCAGACTGGAATTGCAACTGTTCCTGGAATGGATTCCCACACTTACTATAAAAGGTCATACTGGGCATTCTCCTACACTTAGAGAAATAAAGCCCATGTCTGAAACCACAACAGACTATATATATATATATCTGTATTGTGCAGATGTCTTTGCATACACACAGCTATGTATGCCTGTCTCCACACACACACACACACACACATCATACAGGATTATCCACAGCCAGCTGTAGGTGGCCCATATGTGTTATAACTGCATCTGTTGTGTGTGATACACACACACATATATATGGGCAACATATCACAATATGTCAAGCATACACACACATAGACATGGGGAGGAGAGAGACAGACAATGATAGAGTGAAGCACACACAGAGAGGGAGTCATACACAGGGATACCCTGAATGGCAGAGAGTGATGTCCTGCTGCAGACAGTTGCATACCAGTTGTAACCACTGGCATGTGCCAGCATGAAAATGAGAATCATTGTCTGATGGTACTGAGGTGGGGGTTGTAATATCACATCACCTACCTCTGTGTGTGTGTGTGTGTGTGTGTGTGTGTGTGTGTGTGTGTGTGTGTGTGTGTGTGTGTGTGTGTGTGTGTGTGTGTGTGTGTGTGTGTGTGTGTGTGTGTGTGTGTGTGTGTGTGTAGGTCTAAGTATTATGATGCCTTACCTACCCAGTACATTTCCCATTGCCCTACTTTACAAGATCTGCTGATGTCATTCACCTTAGAAGTACCTTTGGACTGGCTTCAGTCCTGTAAGCTCTATAGCGCGTGTGATGGGGGGTGTAGTAATAAGTATTTTAGTCCTTTCCCACCCAGTACACTTCCCATTGTCCTACTTTAACAGGCCTGCTGATGTCAGTCACTTTAGAAGTACCTTTGGGCAGCCCTCATCCCTGTACGCTCTGTGGTGCATGCCATAACTGTGTAAGAATATAATAAAAATAACTAGTTAGCTAGGGGTTCTAAACTCAGTCCTGGCAAATATAAAATTGTGTGAGTGTGGGTGTGGGTGTGTGTGTGTGTGTGTGTGTGTGTGTGTGTGTGTGTGTGTGTGTGTGTGTGTGTGTGTGTGTGTGTGTTATAAAGATTTTGAGCCCATTCACACCCAGAATGCTTCCCATAGCAGTCCTGCTGATGTAAGCCACCTTAGATGTACCTTTGTGCAGCTGTCATTCCTCTAAGATCTGTGGTGCGTGCGATAACTACGTAACACTATAGTGCAAATAACTAATTAGGTAGGGGTTCTAAACTCAGTCCTGGTAAATGTTTGTGTGTTTGTAGGTTAAAGATTTTGAGCCCATTCATACTCAGAACACTTCCCATTGCCCTACTTTAGCAGTCCTGCTGATGTCAGTTACCTTAGATGCACCATTGGGCAGCCCTCATCCCAATAAGCTCTGTGACATGTGTGATAGCTGCGTAACACTATAGTACAAATAACAAGATAGGTAGGGGTTCTTATCCCTTTCCTGGCAAATGTGAGTGCATTTGTGCTCGTAAGTGTGTATATCAATCAGTTAAAGTGTTTTGCAGCCTTTCTCACCAAGTACATCTCCCATTGCCATACTTTACAAGGGCTGGTGATGTTCTTCACCTTAGAAGTACCTTGGGGTGTGTGGTCAAGATGGTGATCTGGTAGCAGCACTCTTCAAGAGCTATTTAACCTGGATTATATTTCTGACAGGAACTTTATAATATAACTGACTTTTTTCAATTTTTTATCATCATTCTACTCCTAAACAGTTGGGATACCTATTCAGCAACTTTGTTCTAAAAATATAACTAAAATTCCTGTCACATTCATCTTGACAAGAATTCCACACTCAGCTTGCCAGCATGAGCCACAACAAATCTTCACTTCAAGATACCTCCCTCAAAAAGGAATTACAATCTCTGTTCACAAACCTACAGGATTTATCCATGAAAAGAGATAAAATGGACAACAAACTGGACTCCTTCAAAGAAAAATGCTCTCAACAGCTTGAACAACTTCAAGAAATAGTTTTATAACACAAAGATCAAATATCACAATCTTTAAATGAAATGGGAAAAGAATATCTGAAGAACAACAGTCAGACATACTACTAAAGCAAAACAACTACTTATTAGATAAACTGGATGACTTGGAATATAGGTCCAGAAGGAATAATCTTCGTATATATGGGCTCACAGAAAAAGCAGAAGGTGATAACATCATTAACATCCTTACAACATGGATACCAACTATAATTAAACTACCACAATCACTCTCCTATGGCATACGAGTCCATAGAGCTTTAACCACTACAGAAACATACATTTCTTCAAAATCTAAACCAAGATCCATCATCATGAAAATGTTTTCCAGTCAGGACAAAGAATTAATTCTGAAAACTGCTGGTCAAATTCCCCAATAAAATATCAAGGATCACTTATCAGATTTGACAATGACCATTCTTCAAAAGTGGGTAACAAAAAGGAGAGAATTCTATCATATTATAAAAACCCTAAAGAAAAAAACAACTGAAGACACATTTATTGTTTCCAGCTAGATTGAAAATCTTTCTCCATGAAGGTATCAAAATCTTTGACTCTTTGGACACAGCAACAAAATACTTGCTTAACAACAACATAATTGACCAAGTTGAAGTTATGGACTGGACAAACAGCACACCCAAAAGAAATGCTGAGAGAAAAGAATGGAAAGTGGTTGAACAGAAGAAAAAGTAGCTAAAAGACAAATAAATAAATAACATTTTTGTTATAATTCATCATTTTCTTTTTTTTCCATACTACAATACAGGTATTAAATCTCATAATTTGTACCCAACAAAAGGAAAAAGGGAGGGGAAACAAGGCGAGAAAAAAATAAGAAGAAACAAAGACAAAGTTAAAGAAAAGTTATCATCATAAACTCATCAACAAAAACAGGTACATTTTCCTCTTATTTTAATATTCCTTGCTTATTATATACCTTATTACCACTCCATATAAATTATAAGTAACAATGCAATTTTCAATATCATAAAGAACACATTAGAAGTATATCATTACAAATAAACTATATTTTTCCAACACATTAATATTTACATGTAACCTGATATATTAGATGCTTAATAACCTAACTGTGTATTAATATTTTATCTACTATCACTATTATTTTTACATAACATATAAAAAACACTTTAGTTACTTAGATACACAAATTCATCTTCAAATTAAACTATGTACAAACTCCTTAAACATCTTAAGAATCATAAACTAACTTAATTTGACTCATACATATCACCTATATAAGCACACTAAGAGAAAATTGTTAAATGTAAACATTAAACAGTCAGAGTGAGAAATAAGAGCAAAATGTTTGTCACATGTAAATCACTTACAGAGATTTAGTGAATAACTTACGGAATAAGCAATATATATTTGCAATATATGCCCTTGAACAGTATTATAGTTAGGTAAATCGTATCTATTTTTCCTACTGTTTCATTTGATGTACTCATACATTGCAGCATTTAGTCAAAATACATTAACATTACATGCAATAGATATTTACCCATGCAGATATGCTACTAATGTTGGAAAGAACTAGAGAGGCAATGTGTATTTGGCAACATACTTTGTGTGCAAATATAAGGTGTTAAAATCTAGACAGCGACAATATGATTTTTTTGTATAATAGTCTTTTTATCTGACCTTAACAAATAATGCAATGCCCTTTTTATACATGGGAACCATTTGATTGCAGTGGGGTTATTGTGAAGCAAAAGATGATGCATTTAAATACATTACTAATAATTTTCGCACTATCGTATCACCATGCATAACAACGTTAAAGTTTTAAAAGGTCCTTGCTTTTCCATTAATATTACGCTTGATTCATACCTGGGTTGTCTCCTTTTTTAGTTTTCTCTACTTATCTGTTCCTTCCTGCTTCACAAGATGGCATATAACTTTTCTGATGCTTAGAATGCACGAGCAACTCCATAGTACTTGACTTGCCATCTTGAACTTAAAGCAGCTGGTCACTTGCATGTTGACATCATATCAGATGACATGAACTAGCCTGGACCCACTACAAGCTGCACTGTTACTTCCTGTAGCTCAAAAATTTAATTAAAAATGTATACACTAGTTTAAGGTTGTATTAAGCATGTATTTAATGTACTTCAATCGCAAGTGAAAAGAAATGCCTCCAGAAAGAGAACATCTTCATTGCTTTGCAAACAACTACGTAAATTAAGGTCAGAATTTACATAAAAGGATCCTGTCATTTTTTCATGTGTAAGGAATATATCTTATTTACATATAACAGAAAATTATAGTTATACTCAGGTGTAAACTAGAAAAGGATCGTATTATCTATACTATCTAGTATTAACATAGTTAAGATCCTACTTAAAGTTTCTATGTATATGAATCCCACTCATATAAAGCACTACAGTCTATGAACATACTGTCTTAAAGTAATAGAGCTCATATTGCTTTCATCTTGAGAAGAAATTGCAATCATTTTATGCTTAGACTGTTATTTTGACTTTAGAATTATAGAACCAGAATCCGTGAAACTAGTAAAGTACTTAAAAGTATATTTATGGAAAATCGGTCCTCCACAAATGCTGCTTTGATAATAACAGCCAAACAATCATTCTTATAGAAAATGTATATTTTGAATGTCTCTCTTTCATACAAATCTATGTACAGTAGTAGTTAGAATGTTGCAGTATGGTATTTACCTTATATAATATATTTTACTGATATGAGTACAGTTTTATTTTGATGGAATTTAACTCAGATAATCATTACCAATATCTGCCCTCACCTACCTGAATTAGATAATGAGTCATATATATTAGTAGATACCTATTACTCAGGTGGATATAAGTTATCTATACTAATTGGATAGGAGGAAGCTTCTCTGTTCACCAGTGAGAGTGGGGAGCTTTGAGTGGCCTATCTGTCCCTGGAGGAGTGGTCTCAGCCCTGAAACTAGTAGCTTATTGGCCATTTTGATTCAATTCCTATCTCTTTCAGTTTCCCTGCTTTAAAACATGCATTTGCGTGGTTTTGCACTAGTATACAACTCTGCACAGCTCCTCGTGGTGTCCTGCAGAATGATACAGGCAACAGAAAGACCCAAGAGAGACTTTTCCAAATTTAAGTATTTTTTCTCTGTTTTTTTGCTCTGACTGCTTTTTCCTGCCTAAAAAGCTAGTTTCTAACTGATCTGTGCTTTAAAAGTTTAAATTGCATTTGCCTTTCTGCTTTTTACAGTTTTTGCACTTGTTTTATATTATTTTAAGTTGTTTTTGTATTGTATAACAGTTGTAGGCTACACACTAAAGTGTGCTAGCCTGTTTATAGCATTTACAGTGTTTTCTGCTGTTTTCCTGAAAAAAAAAAACAAAAAAACAAAAAAATATTCTCTTTTCCCACCTTGCTGAACTAGATTAGTCCACATTTCAGGCTTTGCTGAATTCCGGACTGTGGTATAGTTTCTTGTGATGCCCATATCCTTACTTGGATAGGAGGAAGCTTCTCTGTTTACCAGTGAGAGTGGGAAGCTTTGAGCAGCCTATCTGTCCCTGGAGGAGTGGTGTCAGCCCTGAAACTAGTAGCTTATTGGCCGTTTTGGGTCAATTCCTATCTCTTTCAGTTTCCCTGTTTTAAAACCCACATAAACAGGTTTAAACTATTCCAGGCTCCACAAAGTGTGCTCTTCACTTTTTCGCTTAGAACTGCTCTAAATCTCAAAGTAAGCACTCTATTTTCATTCTAAAGCCCTGCACTTGCTCTTATAAGTAATTTTATAAGTAAACACTAATAAACTAAAGCACTACACCCTCTTATACTCCCTTTAAGTACTTGGCTCCCTATTGGTCCTTTCTGATCAATCAAAAAGTAGTTCCTTATATTATTCTGGCATGTCCAAAAGTCAGTTTTGGGTTTACTCTCCAGTCCAGCTGGTGAATCTGGGAATCTTGAGGCAATGTTACAACTGCCTTGTATACACAGACCACCCTCTCCTCCTCCCAACAAGCTCAAATATATGTGAGAGATACAACTATATAGCCAAACTGGAGTCTGAGCTCTCTCAACCCAGTACTGGCACAGTCAGTCAGGAGGAGAAGGTAATCACACACACCACAAATCCAGTCTCACATAGACCTATCGCATCAGCAAACCAAACACATAAACACACAAAACATACTCAGAGACTCTAAAAAAAAATCTGCCCAAGCAGCAGAGACCTCCAAAGCAAACATCCAAGCAACCGCTACCCCACAACAATACCCACATATCACATAGTTCACAGAGTCAGTGTGCCACACAGTCACAGCCCTTAAGGCTAAACAACACACCTAATACACTTGTAATAGGTGACTCTATTGTCATACACACTGACGTCCCACTCAATAGACTGAACAAGGAGAAGGTCACTGTAAGGTGCCAGGATCCGCTACATAACACAAGCACTCAGGTCACTCCAAAGCAGGTACAAATATGACTCCATCATTGTCCATGCTGGTGTGAATGACCTGAGACGTACCTCCCTGAATTACATGAAAAGAGATATAGAGGAGCTCTCTGATCATGTAGCACAGGCCGGTATGACCCTGACCTTGAGTAGCATCTTACCCTCACCAAGAATGATGCCACAGTATAAAGACAAAATTATCAATTTTAACAATTATCTAAAGTATTGGTGTCATCCAAGGGGGATCCAGTGTCTGTCAGCCTGGGATGACATGCTCGACAAGCCACGTTGCTTCACTAGGGATGGCTTGCACCTGTCACCCCTGGGCTTTCGAATACTGGCTAAGGCTCTTGCCACCCCCATAGTGCCTTTTTTAGGCAAGGCTCAAAAGACAAACCCACCTCCATAGACAACACAAGGAAAAAGAAACTAAGGGTAATGCTGCTCAACGCCAGAAGTCTAAACCTCAAGATGCATGCACTTGAGGCTCTCCTCATTATGGAGAATATCGATATCTGTGCAGTAACATAAACCTGGTTCAAGGCTCCCGAGAGCACCCCAGCACTGCCAGGTTATACCTCATACCATGCTTTTCGGCCCCAAAACTCAGACCGAACCACAAAAGGAGGGGGAGTATCCATATTCATCAAAGATACCCACACCTCCAGGTTAGTGGCACTGCACAAATCATCGGAGACCATCCACGTGCAACTAACAGTGGGCAAAACTGCCTTTCAGTTTATAGACTGCTACAGACCACCCTCCCAAACTCAGAAACCCCACTCAGCTTTCCTGAGAACACTGGAGAATATGAAGGTCTCTCCAAACACCATTATATTGGGTGACTTCAACTACCCAGACATAGACTGGGAGAACTACTCAAGCCCCAACACCCTCGCCCAATGGTTCCTAGAATTTATAAACTCAAATGCTATGGAACAACTGGTCACCACTCCCACAAGAGGGGAAAACATATTGGACCTGATCATCACCAACATGGGGACTCTATGTTCCATACCAGAGGTATACCCTCATTGGTAAGATCTGACCATAAATTAATCTCACTGGACATCCATATCCTGTCCCCACCCCCAGCCAAGGAAACCACGGTGAAGAACTTCTCAAAAGCAAACTTCACACTTCTCAAAACCGAGGTGGAATCCTTCAAAGCCCCCGGGCCAGTGGAAAATACGGCCCAAACTGCAGAATCCTTTACAAACACATTCTATGGACACCTACAGGAATGCATGGATCACGTTATCCCAAATAAAACCAAGACTCACTCCTCAAAAGGCAGGAGACCTGTCTGGTGGACCCCGGCCATAAATAAGCTATACAACAGAAGGAGGGAGCTACTACATGATAGAGCAAAATCCCAAAAAAGGGAAGGCATCTCTGATCAGTACTAGCAAGAAACTACGATCCCTCATAAAATCATCTAAGGCCAGCTTCAAAAGAAAAATTGTACAAGATGCTAAAGATAATCATAAGGCCTTCTTTAGTTATGTCAGGAACCTGGGTGGCAACTCCCAGATATGCTCTGAGTTAGTGCAAAATGACAAAAAATACACTGAACCTACAGACATTGCCAACATCCTGGCAGACAAGTTCAGTGCAAACTCCCCCCCCTTCCCCCCAAAAGAGCAAATGTCTATCCCGACAGAGTGTAGCCTCCCTGACATCACAGATGCACAGGTGAGAGCTGCCCTCTCTAAAGCAAAAAACACAGCATCAATGGGACCAGACGGTGTCCCGGACTGCGTCTTACATGAGCTCCAAGAAGAACTGAACCCTCACATAAAGTCACTGTTAAATCTCAGCCTTACTTCAGGATATGTACCCAAGGAATGGCGTACAGCAACAGTGGTCCTGCTCCACAAAGGTGGTGCCACAACGGACCCCAGAAACTATCGCCCTATAAGCCTGACTAGCCTGGTCTGCAAAGCTATGGAGTGTATCACCATGGAACTCATAAACAAAGACATCGGGAACCTCCAGACCCTGGATCCTACCCAATTTGGCTTTGTTAAGGGCAGATCTTGCCTTTTGAACCTGGTCGACTTCTTTGAAACAGTCACCAAGGCCATAGATGAAGGGAAGGTAGTCCACACAGCCTACCTGGACCTCACAAAAGCCTTCGACACAATACCCCACTCGGGCATCATAAATAAGCTCACCAGCTTAAATATCAACCCCTATGTCACAAGATGGGTTGCAAACTGGCTCAGGGATAGAACCCACATGGTCAGAATTGCAGGTGCCATGTCAGACTCTAAACCAGTTACAAGTGACGTCCCACAAGGCTCAGTCCTGGGACCTCTCTTGTTTGGTATATATTTCTCTGAGGTACAGGCTAACACGGGAGGACTATGGCTGACCAAGTTCGCAGATGACTGCAAAATGGGTGCCATAATCAACTCTCCGACTGACACAAGCATCCTCCAAAAGGGTCTCACAGAGATAGATAACTGGTGCCAGAGCCATGGCCTAAAGCTAAATGCCAAAAAGTGCATAGTCATCCCCTTTGGGAAAAACAAAGTGCCCACAAATTACCACATAGGTGGTAATCCATTAAGTACGGAAGAAGTAATTAGGGATTTGGGGACCCAAGTAGATAGTAATCTCTCCTTTGACAATCACATTGCCAAAGTGGTTAGAAAGACCTTCTAAATAGCCCACCTTATCACAAAAGGGTTCACATCTAGATCAAGAGAGGTCATTGTGCCCCTCTACTCATCACTCATCAGGCCCATAATTGAATACAATGCCCCATTTAGGATGTACCTTACCCGACACCTGCAGCAACTGGAAAGACCCCAAAAGTACCTCACCAAGAGGATCATGGGACTCAAACATATGCCCTATGCAGTTAGGCTAAAGAAACTCCAGCTCTACTCAGTTGCTTACCGCCTACTCAGAGGCGATCTGTGCCTGACATCTAAAGCCATGTCCAACCCAGAATTAATGGACATGCTCCACCTCAGGAAATCCAAATCCCTTAGAGCTACACAATCCAGGGACTTAAACCTAGCACAGAAATAAATAGGACATGCTGGAGGGACAGATTCATATCCCAGAGGCTCCCCTCACTCTGGAACAAAATCCCAATCCATGTTAGGCAGAGCCCCTCACTGACCCTCTTCAAGAGAAATGTTGATGAGTGGATGGGAGATCGTAAGTTTACCCCTGGGATCTCTTCTGTGTCCCTGCTAGACAGAGGCACAGTAAACTAACCTTAAAAGGGCTATCTTCTGTGACCTACTATACAGAGGCACAGTCAACTAATCTAAAAGGGTGGAGAAAGCCAAACACACTCTGGCTAGGCTTATAAATGCCCTAGGGAAGATAGCCTAGTATCAACCTATGAACCTATATTCCTAACAAAATATAGATATACTAACATGGAAAATTGTGTGCTGAACACAGAGATTGTTATGGTTTAAAAGACCATACATAAGTTTATTTAATGGAATACATTTCTTGACTACCTTACAGTATGCATTTCATCATTTTATATCTATGACTGAAAAACTGTTTGTCTCAATGCTAAAATCTACTGCATCATAAGTTCACCTTTGAAAATAAGTTAAGCAATATAAAATACTTCATAATGTGACTGAAGGTGATAGCTGAAATATTGAAGTTATATGAATATACATCTATATTGTAATATGTTATATGAATATAACAAATTTTTTGTGTATATGTACTTAGGATCTTTGCCTTGTCTCAAGCTGAACTCCACATGTTTAATATTGTAATGAAAATATATGAATATAGTTATATGCTAACCTACACTTTGTTCAAAATATGGAGGGAGGAAAACAAACAATTAAGTTTTCTAGCAATTACTCTTAACTACATAATTAACATGACCAGTTACAAAAAACATTTCACATCCATTTAATATTACAAACTGACTTTATTATCCCTTACATTATAATCTGCATATACTGATTGACTGGGTTGAGAGACTTTACTTGTAAAGAATAGTTATGGGTAGAGAGACTGTTTGTATGACTTTTTTACACAGACAGGAGGACTCAGTCCTCATAGAGATAGGTGTTATTTATATTACTTATACTTTTAGTTTCATAAACTTGTTACACTTAATTTTTAAGGTGTCTTTTATAAATGGAAAAATAAAGTACACATATCTAAATCCTTTTCTCCAAAACACACATATCAGCAAACAGAATAATTACACAACTTTTAACAAAATCTCATATTCAAATATAATATGAAGTGTCTAGCTATTAACGTTAATGGCCTTAATAATAACAATAAAAGGAGAAGCGTATTTAAATATCTCAATATACACAAACCCTCACTAGTATTTCTTCAAGAAGCACATTTAACTAAAGATGACCTAAATAAACTAAATTTCAATAATTACACAGTATTAATAACCTCAACATTTAAACAAAAGAAGAGAGGTGTTTCTATATTAATCAGAAATGCCATTCTTTCTCCCAAGATAATATCAGCATATCATGATTCTTCAGGTATGTTTTGTTTGGTATCTCTTCAAATTAATAAAACAATTTACACTCTGATTAATATATATTGCATACCTGGGATAGGTACTAAAACAATTAATAATGATTTAGAATATATCATACATCATACAAAAGGCAGATTAATAATGGCAGGAGACTTAAATTACATTATGGATGACAAAGACTCTGACTCCCAATGTAATTGGAAGAAATCTGCTGCATCCAGAGCCCTAATGAGGTTTATTGATATAGTAACAATAAAGACATTAACCAATTTGCTGACCATAACTCATTATTTTTTTACATTTTATTCACATAGATACAAATCACACTCATGCATTAACAAAGTCGATGTTTCAAATGAATTAATAACAAAATTAAATTGAGTCAAATTTATAGCCCACCCACTATCAGATCATAATACAATACTATTTGAAATAGATACTGAACCATATTTCTCTCTTCCAATCACTAGAATTCCCTCATACTTAACAAATCTAAGAGAATTTAAAGAATTTTATGTAAAAGAAATATTGACTTTCCTGGTAATAAATAACACTGAAAATATTTCTGAAATATACATATGGGACTCTCTAAAGTGTTATATTTATGGTAAAACACTAACATGGTTTATAAATAAGAAAAAAACTTGGAATAAAGAAATGATGGCTCTACAAACTAAATTAGATAAACTTAAACTAGAAATAAAAAATAAAATTCCAAATACCAGAATTAACACAAATCAGTAACAAATACCCTATGATTTTACATCATAAAACCACAATAAATCTTGAGAAGATCAAACTAATTCTATGAACTCTCTTAATCAAAAAAACAACTAGCAAATAAGACAAAAAAATAATTAAATCCAGGCTAATCAAAGGAATTTTCAACACACACAAACAAATAAGATAGTAACTGACCTCAACAATATATTAGAAACATTTATATCTCATTATAAAACTCTCAGCATATCTAACCTTGAAATTACTTCACTAAAAGTTGGTAAAGAATTTCTTAGTAAGAATACTACTACTAAATTAACCCAATACCAAATAGACATAATCAATAAACCAATAACAATATCAGAACTAAAAACACAAATCTCTAAACTTAAAATGAATAAGGCCCCTGGAACAGACTATATATTACCAAAGATGATACGCCTATTACCAGGACAATCACTTTCCTTACTCCTAAAAGTATATAATACATCTAAAGATAAATTATTAACTCCCCCTTCATGGAAATATTCACTAAGATGAAAAGTACTGTTCCTCATATAGGCCTATAGCATTACTTAATATAGATTACAAAATGTTTATGGCAACCTTTGCAAATAGAATTAAATACTTTCTCCCTTTATTAATACATGATGACCAGATAGGCTTTATAAAAGGAAGAAATACCTATGATAACCTCAAAATAATTATAACATTAATAGACTATACTAAAAATAAAATTAAAGACTTAACATTAGTTTCCTTAGATATCAGTAGTGCCTTTGATACAGTAAATTGGAAATACCTAAACTTAGTTTTAGAAGAATATAAATTCCCCAAATCCTTTATAAGCCTAATTATAACACTAAACGAAAATTCTTTAGCATATGTTAAACTAGGATCCTATAGATAAGGACCTATTATGATTAAAAAGGAACCAAACAAGATCATCCGCTATCACCCTTATTATTTGCATTACTGATTGAAGCATTTGCTAACAATATTAGGTCACAGGTCAACATTCATGGTATAGAAATAACCAAAAATATAAAACTAAAATTACAACTATTTGCAGATGACATCCTCCTAACTATATCTAATGCAAATTACTCTATACAATCTTTATTTAAAACCATGCTAATCTTCCAAAAGGTTTCAGGACTGCACTTAATGATGGTAAAACAAAAGTATTATATTTAAATTCCAAAACAAAAAGCAAATTAGATAAAAATATCTCTAAATATATTGTCCCTGATGACAAACTTCAATACTTTGGAGTATACATAATGCAGAATATAAACAACTCTATCTTATATAACTACACCACAACAATAAACAATATAGAGACTTTGATTAACAACTGGAACAAATATTTATTCACAATGGAGGACAGGCTATATTTAATCAAATCAATCATCTTCCCCAAAATACTATATCTTATACAAGTGTCCTCACTACCACCACTTAAACATATAATACAAAAATACAACAAAATAATCTTAAAATTCTTATGGCATCCACTCAAACCTAGAATAGCCTTAAAGAATCATCTACCAAACTGGGAAAATGGAGGAATTAATCTCCCAGATATTGACACATATGTCCAATCTGCAATAATTAAAAACATTACTTTATGGCTTAATCCATCATACTCTTCTATCTGGAAATTACTACATGAAGAAATCTGCTTAAAAGCCATCTAAAAGCAAACACAAGACCATCTACACATACTATCAAACATATTTTATTGGACCTTAAAATCATACATATTAGAAAACAAGAACAATAAAATGTCATATTTATATATAAACTATACATTAACCATATTCAAAAAAAATGTTATTTCTGATCCAAGTGTTACATTTTGGATATTCTTAATTTTTCCATTATCCTATACATCTAATAATTTTGAAACACTCCAATTTAATGAAATGGAAACTTTGAAGAAGACAGATTTAATATACTGGTATCAACTTTTAGATAGAAACAATATACTTTCCATCACTTATCTAACAGAAAAATATAACTTAACCAATAATATTTGGTTAACTTTACAATCATTAAGGCAAAACCTAATAGATACAATGCAAATCTCTGTTAGACAAAAGATACCCAAGTTTATTGACTATATTACAGTCATCACAAAACAACCCTTCCAAGGAAATGGGTATCTAGCTAACATAATTAATCAACGAAAACAAAATATACTGTAAAGAATCTTTTTGGAATTATTTTGAAAAGGTCAACAAACACCTCCCTCAGGATAATGAGAAAAAGTTCATTCTCAGGTCATCAAAATGTTCTACATTATCTCCCCACTGGCACTTGTTTACATGGAGATTCCTACATAGAAGTTTTTATACACCACATAAACTAGCTCTACTCTTTAGCAAACAAGAAAGCTGTGATTTGAATTTAGAAGTGAAGTGGGAACATGTTTTCTATGACTGTGTAAAATTAAAATCCTACTGGAATACTATAAACTCTTTCTTTCGGGCTATATTTAATGACAACTTTGAGTTAACTAAATCATTAGTGTTGTTTAACTCACCTATACCTAACAGTGTTTCACAAATAAACAATCAATATTATGAACATTATTATCCATAGCCAGAAAGACAATAACAATAAACTGGAAAAAACAAGCATCTCCTTCATTTAAAGAATTCAAAAATTACTATGACTTTGAATACATTAAAAAAGAGAACCAGTAGAATTACATCATTCCAGAACTCTTGGTTAATAGTAATGGAAACCTTGGAGAAAATGGACAGCATATCTAGCTAAACTGATATGACTCAATTTAATTGTATATGCTCCTTTTCAGATGTTCAGACACCTTTGTAAATAGTTACATTTTCTTTTCTGATTGTTTTAATAATTACTATAAACTTATTTTTAATATTAACTGCATATAAACCTTTTTTTGTTACTTGCTTCAGAATTTTCAGACTGTTACATACATACATGGTTTGTTAAAATATTGTTAAAAAAGAAGTATTTTGGGACACCCTTCTCCCTATAAGCTCCGTAGTGCATGCGATAAATGCATAACACTGTACTAGCAATGACTAAATAGGTAGGGTTCTAATCTCAGTTTTATTAAGTGTGTGTGTCTGTGTGTGTGTGTGTGTGTGTGTGTGTGTGTGTGTGTGTGTGTGTGTGTGTGTGTGTGTGTGTGTATGTGAGAACAGTATACTGTGTTTGTGTTTGAGTGAGAACTATATCTATTGGGTGGCTGTGGTTTAACAATCTGGGCCGTGGTACTCACAGTACATGTCCCAAGGTCCACTTTACAAAGGCCACTGTTTACATCTACCATAGCGGTATCTGTAGACACTCTTCAGCCCTATAAGCCCTGTGCCACATGCAACAGCTATGTAACAGCTATGTAGAGAATGAATAACATGATAGGCAGAGCTGCTAATGTCAGTACTGGCAAATGTGTGTCTGTGCATTGGTGTGTATAGCAGTGTTTGTGCATGTGTAGACTCAACCCCCCATTGCCATACTTCACAAGGGAACGTGATGTCATTCACTTTACAGGTACCTTGGAACAATCATCACACTATTAGTTTTGTGCCACCTGTGATAACCGCATAACACTGTAGTACCACTAACTAGATGGTTAGGTGTTCCAGACGCAACACTGGCAACTGTGATCCTGTGTGTCATGATGGTATGGCAGAGTGGTAACACATCGACCATGTCATAACCGAGGTATAGCTGTATATGTTCACATCTACCAGGTCTGTGTAACAGTTATTGCATGTGCCACAGAGCTTATAGGGCTGAGGGGTGTATACAGGTAAGTCTATGGTGGTTGACATCAGCAGCTCTTGTAAAGTGGATAATGGTAAGTGTAGTGGGTGGAACACACCTCAGATTGGTAAAACACACCCCCAGAGAGTATTGTGTTGACCAAACCAAACATACAGAGAATACAGTTCCCACACACACACACACACACACACACACACACACACACACAGAGTCTCTCAGACACACACACACACACACACACACACACACACACACACACACACACACACACACACACATGCATACATACATGGACAAACACACAGACACATATAGGTGCGGTGTTACAAAGGCATTACACAGACCTCACAATAGCCAACTGGTGACATTCACAACACACATCCAGACCACAACATACACACTCTGGACAGGCCCTCAATATCATGTAGTGCAGCCCTTTCCACTTAATGTTACTACTAATATACACATCTGGGATACTTGAGTAGTGTTAGCAGGTGACGGACCTTCACCTAGGACACACTGCACCCATGTACACATTATTGGGGTTCACCTGTATAGCACAGTGGCAACTCCTACAGAACAAACCTCTCAACTGTTTCGCTCAATGTCTAAATGTGTGGCTCATATTTTTGTCTGTTCCTCATAAATACTGTGTTTGTCTGACACATTACTGGGATGATCTGAGGATTGACATCACTAATTAATGACATAATTTGAATTTCAGACTTCAAAACCTGCAGTAAATGTATGTTAAAACAAATCTGGTTACTCAGCTCACAGTGGATATAATAAGTGTATACACCTCTGTTTACATGCCAGGTTTTTGTGATATATAACATGAGCTCACAGAAATCATGGCATACCTTCTCCCACCTTTAATGTGACCTATAACCTGTGCAATCCAACTGAAGAACATACACATCTCTTAGGGGAAACATATAGTAAATGAAATACATACTTTGTTAAAGCACCTTTTGATTTAATTACAACATTCAGTCCTCTTGGGAAGGAGTCTATCAGCATGGCACATCTTGACTTGGCAATATTTGCACACTCTCCCTTGCAAAAGCCCTCCAACTCTGTCATATTGCGAGGGCATCTCTTATGCACAGCCCTCTTCAGTTCATCCCACAGATCTTCTATTGGAGGTAGGTGTGGGCTTTGGCTGGACAATCCCAAAATGTTGAATATCTTCTGGTTAAGCCATCCTTTTGTTGATTTGAATGTATGGTTTGGGTAATTGACATTTGGAAAGGTGAAATTCCTCTCCATCTACAGCTATCTAGAAGACACCTGAAGATTTGGGGCAATAATGGACTAGTATTTGGAACTGTTCATAATCCCCTCCACCTTGGCTAAAGCTCCAGTTCCAGCTTAGGAACAACAACCCCAAAGCAGGACACTGCCATCATCATGCTTCACTGTGTGGATGGTCGTTCTTTTGGTGATACGCAGTGCTGTTATTGCACCAAACAAACTTTTTGGAATCATGGCCAAAATGTTCAACCTTGGTCTCATTAGACCATAACACATTTTCCCACATGCTGTTGGGAGACTTGATATTTTGTTTTTTAAGGACTTAGCCAGGCCTGGATGTTGTTCTGTGTGAGAAAAGGCTTCCATTTTCCAAACCTATCCCATAGGCAAGACATATGGAGAATACAGGAGATTGTTGTCACATGTAGTATGCAACCAGTACTTGGTAGAGATTCCTGCAACTCCTTTAGTGTTGCTGTAGGTCTCCTGGCAGCCTCCCTGACCAGTTTTGGTCTTGTTTTTTCATCAAATTTGAAGGGATGTCCACTTCTTTGCAATGTCACTGCTGTCCCATATTTTCTCCACCTTTTGATGGCTATCTTCACCATGTTCCATGGTATATGCAATGCTGTGGAAATGTTTTCTCTCGGCTGATACCGTTCAACAATGAGATCCCTTTGATGCTTTGCAAGCTCTCTGTGAACCATGGCTATTGCTGTAGCAGGCAACTGAGTAAATGTCAGGAAAATCCTAGTAGGACAGCTGACCTGTATTTGTTGTTAATCAAAGAGTCACTGTAATTGATAGCAGCTGTGTACCCATAAAGACATAATGCTGTAATTAAATCAAAAGCTGTTTCAACAAAGTATTAGCTTCAGGGTGTGCACACATATACAGTTAGCTTATTGTACGTATTTTATTTTTCATACTTGTTCTCCTAACAGATTTGTTTGTTTTTCAATTGAATCGTACAGATTATAGGTCACATTAAAGGTGGGAAGAGTTGTGAAATGTTTTATTGTGGTCTCATTTTTGTATATCACAAATACCTGGAATTTTAACAGGAATGTGTACACTTTTTATATGCACTGTATAACAGTACTTTTAAAATATGTCCCTAGTTTTGGCCCTTTGTCCCCCCATTTTATCACTCTTTGTCCAGATTTCTTCAACTGACAGATTTTGAGGTATGCTATAGATATGTTATATCTCCTGCAAAGAGGCCCCTGTGATGAACACTTTGATACAATGCAGTTAACCCCACCATAAGTGAACATGTATATATCAGAATATGGCTAAGAGTAACAGTTGTGTGCATGGTAAAATGCATGACCTTAACATGCCTGGAGTATTGGCGAGCCACAACAGGACAATACCATACTCACCTGCTTCAGGCTGCTGTTCCACATCCAGAACAGAGGTACCTATGTAATTGTAGGGGAGAGGTATTGTCAGCAGACACACATGTGGCATTGGTACAAGATGAATGCTACTTTTCTGCACATGTACAGTACAAGCTCTGATACTACACAATTTGATGTCCTTCACCATAGATATTCACTTGTGTGCATTACAACACCCCACCCACAAATGCAGTTGGACCTGACATATGCATCTAGATACTCTACAGAAGCCAGTATGACTGCTACAGTATTCAATTGATGTGTACTGGGGCCTTACCTGGATGCTCCTTGCCTGTTGTCTGGGTGCCGCCTACCTCCATGACTTGTATGTGTTGACTTTGCTGGCGTGTGGTGGCTACCTCAAGGTTGGCAAGGAGCTCTTCCATTGGTGTAAGTGGGGCCTATTTAGCAGGACCCCCACCTGTGGCAGTATGGTCCCTGTCCATGGCAGCAGCCTTTTGCCAGGCATGGCATATCAGGTCAGTCGCCCAATGCCTGACCTGATCACATGGGTGTCCAGGGTGGCCCAAGTTGTTTACTCTGTGTACAAGCTCATCCCACAAGGTGGTCCGCTCCTGCAGATTCTGTTGGCTATGGCCAAACATCACCCCATGCTGCTGGATTATCATATTGGTAATGGCCACAGTTTTGGCTGCAGTGTATGCTAGCTGCCTTGCATGCTGCATTCCACCTGGAAGACATAAACAGGAAAACACATCACAGGACCTCATACATTGGTCAACGTTATTTACATAACCTGCACATCAACATTGACTAGCATTAGCAACCACATACAACCACATCATATCCCTGTCATCTATCATCACAGTATGAGCTTGCATTGCACTCCTGGTCCTGATGTGTCATGTTCCCCCCAATGAGGGCCAGTAAATTGCATAACCTACCATTCATCATTCGCCTTTGTGTAGAGGGATGACAGTGGCCGTCTTAATTGCAGATGGGATGTCAATGGTGCTCAGGCTTTACTTGTGTACAGTGTGTAATGGAGCTGTGAGCATATGCCTGAGTTCATGTAGGATGCAGACCGGGATGTTATCAGGTCCAATGGAGACTTAATTTTGTTGCCTTTGATTAGGCATTATGGACCTGCTCCCTGATGATGAGGGGAGGAGTGCGGGTGTTGTGCATATCCACCTATACTGATGGTGGGACAGGAGGGTGATGTTTTTCCTTAACCTGTCTGCAGCAGATTGGCTATAGCTATGCTGTGTGTGTATGTGGTGTGATTGACCACCAGTACAGGGTGGGTTGGGTTTTTGCTTCTGAGACTGAAGATATATGTAAAGACGGCCTTGTGATTGGCCTTGGTGGATGTGTCCAATTTGTACTCACAGTTAGCCTTACAGTAATTCACCTGTGACCTTATATACTTGTTCAGACACAGGTTGACTTTCTTCCAAGTTGGTGCTTGCTCCTACTTGGCCCTGTACAGCCAATATAGTGACCTATTATGTGGTTTGTGTATAGCTGCTGTCCAGCAAAGGGGATTACCCTACCTTGGTGGAGGTAGGTTTTACGAGTCAGGTATTGCTGAGTCCTTACAGCTATGTAGATGCTCATATAGCTGTTGTAGGCATGGACACAAGGTCCTAACACAGTTGGACGCCTCTCCATTTTCAACCTGATAATTATGCTTATTCTAGTACCCATGTCTGTGTCAGGGCAATGCAACAACCAATAGCTATAGACACGTATGTCTGTTGGATGCACAGAAACTAAGATTACACACATGTACAACATGAACAGCTTATTTACCTGACATTTTGCATCTCATGTCTGTTGGTTTGAGGTTTCCAGCTACACCTACTCATACATACATGTGTACAGGTAATACCTGATATACATTTCTGTTCTATGTCAGTATGGTATACCGTATTTACACTCTTGCTGCTCAGCCATACATCTCAACCTGTTAGAGCAGGACATCTGGAGGCCGACACACATAAATGGGGAGGCAATGGCACAAAATTAGTGATACTTTATTAATATTGTTGTAACACACTTAAGTCAATTGATAGCACAGTAGGTTTTGCATTCACAGGAATACCAGGGAGGATGTCCGACACTCATATGTATGCTATTATGTTCTAATGTCAGTCTTCACAGATTTGCCAGAGATTTGCCAGACATAACACAACTCTATGAGTAAATGACTACAAATATGAGGCACACATATGGTCAGTGTGCATAATACTAGACAGTTGAATGGTGTGAGCTCAGTATATCACATGCAGTTCAGCAGACATGTCTGCGTCAGTAGTTTACTATGCACCTACCCTGTATAGGTCTCATAGAGTTGTGAGACAAACACGTGTATCATAGTTGTATTCACAAGTAACATATGGATATTTAAAACATCCCACTAGCTGGCCTAGCAGTGTCACATTCAGTATTGTTCAACAGACACTCCAGTTGTAGTCATATGTGAGCTGTCCTTTCCTGGGATGACTCAGGGGCCTGAGCTGTGATGTATGTCACTGCAGACAGACCCAGATGCTATGGCCATAGGTATCCATCAGCAATCTATCTGTACAGCAAGTCTTGTTCAGACATATTTATTTAACATCTTACTTCCCATTACTGCATACCCCTACTGCATTCCACTACATGCTTACTTGTTTGACATACCTTTTGATTTCTTTCAAAGTATTGTTTTTCTCTCTCTCTCTCTCTCTCTCTGTCTCTGTCTCTGTCTGTCTCTGTCTCTCTCTCTCTCTCTCTCCCTCTCTCTCCCCCCCCCCCTCTCCCTCTCCCTCTCTGTACATGTAGAGGTATAGACCTGTTTTGCATAGGCAGCAGCTTGCCTTTTGTAGTTAATGTTCATGAGCAGGTGATGGCCTGTGCACCAGTGTCCCACACTTGCTAAATGCATGCAGAACAGCTGTGTTGTTATTCTTATAGCCAATGGCATGGCCACACACTCCTATAATTCAGTACTTCATGTGGGCGTTGCCCCTTTTCCTTGCCTGTGAGGTGGACATCGTGGAGGTGTGTGGACAACCGCATCACAGAGGGTAGTTGGAAATACCTCTTACAACAAAAAAAATGGAGGCAGTCCAACAAAATGGGGGAGAATGTTCCAGACTTAGGGAAAGAATATAAATATTGCTGTTATACAGTTGGATTAATGCTAGTTTAACAGGGTTTGTGTGACATCGATTTTCTGCGTGATTTTAACTCTGACATTGTTATGTGGTTGACATAACTCTCAACTATAGGGCTGTCTGCAGAATGGCCAGAGGTTTGACTCTTATGTTTGGTCTGTTTCTCAGACAGTTTTTGTCCTTGGCAAATCAGTAGCATACTCTAGGGATTGTAGTCAGTAAATACTAACATCTATGTGTGTTTCTGACGTCATATCCCTCAGAAAAGATATGTTACAACAAACCCTGTAACACCAGCAACATTTTCAGTATATAACAGCAATGTTTCAAATATGCCCATGTTTTTGGGCCTCTGTCCCCCAATTATGTCAGGCTTTGTCCAAATGTCATGCGGTAAGAGGTTGATAGTTATGGCATATCATTATTTAGTGCCTTCATTTCTGATATCATTCCAGTGATGTACCAGAATGCCAGACATGTTATAAGGAAGAGGCCATGTATATGAGGACAAAGCCTGGACATTCTGTGTGAATCTGTACAGCTGTGAGGTCTGTGTATGCTTGGCGATTGTTAACAGACTGTCAGGATTGTTTAGCAGTGTAGTGTGTAAATGTTAGATGGGCTGTGTAGAGAGGGGGGTAGATGTAAGTGTCATGGCTCCTTTTCTTTCTGACTGTGCATGCTGCTCCAGTTTCTGCTGGTCTATCGGCTGTATATGTTTGCAGAGGCAAACTGAGACATGTCCTGTACCACTTCAGGATTCCTACTGCACAATGACTTGGGGCACTCTATGTAAGGGTAGTGTGTGAGTGGCAAACATGATATTTATGTTCACACAGTCATTATACGATAGTGTTCATTTGACATACCAGTATGTCACTGTGACTGTGGTGAAATTGGTTGTGGGTATGCAGTTTCAAACCAGTGTCTGTTTTTCACTACTGTTACATCCCTGTAGTACCGGATATATTTGCAAATGCATGTTATTTCCCCATAGCTGATCTGGGGTTGTGCTGTGTCAGTCTGACTGTAGTATGGACGGTGCTTGGTGACATGCTTAGCAGCTCAGTGGAGTTTCCCTAATGTCATGTTATGTCCAGATATGTGTAGTATGTCCAGTTGTCTGGTTCATATCTTTAGTCTGGTCCCCATAAGTGTTGTGTATTTCTGACAAATTAGTGGGATGATGTGAGGATTTAAGTCACTAACTAATGAGAAGCAACTGAGTCTTGCACTTGTGCTATTTCAGTCAATATATGTTAGAAAAGAAGGTGTTACTGCAGCAACTTTCTCAGCTTATCTACTCAAGTATTTCAGATATGTCCCTATTTTCTTAGCTTTCTCCCCCTACTTTGTCAGGCTTGGTCCAGATTCGTTCCACTAAGGGATTCTGAGCATACCTGTCAACTGGCTGGATTGTTTCAGAATGTCCAGGTTTATTGCTCATATTTTTGGTCTGTTCCACAAATTATTTGTATTTCTCTGCTAAATCACTGTGATAATTTGACGATTTCTGTCAGTAAATGATGACATACATTTCAGTTTCAGACCTCATATTCTTCAGAAAATATATGCTGAAACAAACCCTGTTACTCTCACAACTTTCTACTTTTAAGATAGCAATATTTAAAATACGTACCTAGTTATTGACCAGTGTCCCCCCATTTTGACATCCTTTGCCCAGATGTCTTGCACTAAGAGGTTGAGAATTATGTTTCTGAGGTATGACTGCACTACATGTTGTGTACAGACACACACACACACACACACACACATATATATATATATATATATATATATATATATATATAAAATCTGTATATGTATATATACAAAACTTGAGTGATTCCACAGAGCTTTTTCCCTACTGTTGAATAACTCTTCTGCATGATATGTTTGAAAAAGCATCACATACTCCTATAGCTTAAATGGTATAGTGGTACATTGCTTTTACTATAGTGTACAGGGTCCTTGGTTTGAGACTTGGCAGGGCTGATTATTTTGTTGCTAGACAGAACAGTGGCTGATCGAGACAGAGTGATTAAAGCAGTTTTAAGCATCTTTAAGTGGGTTTGCGCAGGTTTCTGTGATGCTAAGCGATGCCAAGATATGGTTAGTCATAGAGATGCTTAATTCATTTTAGCTTCACTAGCATTGTGCAAACTTGCTTATTCCTGCTTACTCCCACTTACACTCATACTATTTTCTTTAAAAGTAAAGAAAATGGGTGATAGGAAACCGGTGAAAAAAGGGCATGCAGAGGGAAAAACAATATGAAAGGTAGCTAGAGATGTGCAGGACGGGTGAAGGGAAGGTCCATAGCTGTCCATTTCTTATACAGCAACAGCTGTGCATTTGTACAGAATTTGGAGGTGAATTTGGACAATCAATCTCCAGAGAGGGGGGTGAGGACAACAGAAATGTGTTGTCATGCTAATTGGGCCAGATTATATGTGTTCAGTGGACACGTGTGAGATGGACAGCTATGAATGGGGCAATATATTTTTTGGGACAGATGCCCTATTTTTAAGGTGGGAATGGGATGTTGGGGAAGGATTGTAGGTACATCTGGGGAAGTAGCTTGGGTAGGGAGATAGACAAGACAGACAAGACAGCAGACAGGGGTGGTGTATGACACATGTGGGGGGTAAACATCTTGGACAGGGAGGGTGGTTGGGAATCAGAGGTCCATGAGCCCCCATATGGATACAGTGGGACTCTCATCCCCACCCATAGGCAGTCACTGCTGCACCTTCACAGCCCCAATGGTGGCTGTGCTGGGGGCTGGACAGGAGGGGCAGCCTGCTCCTCAAGGTGCCCCAGCCGGCCTTCCATCTGGTGCAGCTGGCCACCCAACTCAGAGCGGATGACACTGTGCACCATACCACAGAAATGACGGTGGATGATGGGCTCATTTCTGCACCCATGCCCAGATGGTGCGGCGCCTGCAGATGATACATTTCCATGGGGGGTCCCAGATGTGCTGGGATGTGGTGCCATGGCCAGATGGGGCAAGATAGGTAGATCTGCTGGGATCAGCCTTCCCAAATGTGCTATGGTGGTGAGGTTTTCCAAGATACATTGATTAATCTTGAACAAAACATTTCAATATTAGTTTCAACAGCATGCATGTGTGTTCCAATTAACCCAAAACAACAGCTGTGAAACAGTTGCATAGCAAACAGAACACATGCATAGATGGAACAACAGTAAGCATTGTAACAGCATGCCAGTAACAATGATGGCAACAGGCCACCAACAATGGTATTTGAACAAGGTCAACCAATTAATTATATAAACAATAATGGAACACATATCCCAACAATAGGTTTTGTAAAAACATACCCATAGTATATGAATAATAATTAGTGATGCAGATGAGGGGTGGGGGGAGAGAAGTAAAGTCCATTAACAACTGCATAGTCTTCTATTTTTCACAACAGTACTGCTCAATATTCTAGAGGTCTGCCCTCACTTTACATGTACCTATGGCCTGCCTATGACATACCCATATTTGTGAGGTGGGCCATGTAGACAGCCTTTCATACAATGGTTCCCACATAGTGGGAAACTGTCAGGTTGCTACCAACCTCGGTGCACAAGTCACCTCACACCTGATTGCATGCTCAGTACATTATTACTGTCATACTTAGTGTGGATGACATCTGCCACGGCAGGGGGAATGATGCCTCTCCTGGCATTCAGTTTGCGGTAATGCTTCTTGCACCAGTTAGTAATTGGGTGAGTGCCTCTTGGGAGATGCTCACATCAGTAGGAGAATGTAAGACAGTGGACAGCTTGCAAGCATATGTACGCCTGGTCAGCCACAGACCACTAATTTTGTCTGTACCTCAGATACGTATATCTCAAACAGTAGAGGCGCTCAGACCGATCCTTGGGGTAAACCATTATGGATGAATCAACTACTAGAGGTGGGTTCCACTACTTTGACTCAGTGGGTACTATCATTGGGCCCATTAGCTACCCATCTGGTAACCTACAGGTTGGTGCCTAGCTGTGTAGGCATATGTATCCTGTCTGCCTGGGGATTAGTGTAAGGGGATTGGACTAGATTAAGGTAGGCATTGTTCATCATCTTCACCTTATCCCTGTGTTTGTTGACCACTTCAGAGAGGTTGACCAGGTTTAACAGGCATGATCTCCCTTTGATAATACCATGGTGTGTGGGCCCAGGCATTCCAATGTTGCCAATCTCCCTGTTTATAATGTCCTTGATATTGCCTTCCATGCCCTTACAGAGCAGGCTAGTTAGGCTGATGTGCATAATATTGGCTGGGTTGGAGGATTGCTCTGCCTTTGTGTATGGGGATGACAGTGGCTATCCTCTGTGCAGATGGGATGACACCAGTGCTCAGGCTGTGGTTGACTACAGTGCAGAATGGATCTGAGACCCCATGCCTGTGTTCATGTAGGATGCAGCCAGAGATGGTATCAGGCCTATGGAGACCTCTGTGTGTTGACCTGCTTCCTGATGATGAGGGGAAGGGGCAGGTGCTGTACATGCACATCTATACCAATTGGGGGAGAGAGGAGTGATGTTTACACTTCACCTGTCTGCAGCCGGTTGCCTATATCTATGGCATATGTGAATGTGGTGTTACTGACCACCACTACAGAGCAGATTTGTGTGTTGCCTCTGGAATCATAGACACATGTGTGGAAGGCCTAGTGATTGACCTTGGTGGATTTGTCCAATTTTCACTTAAAGACAGCTTTGGGGTACATCATCTGTGACCTTATTTGCTTGGGCAGACCAAGGTGACATTGCTTCCAATGAGGCACCTGTTCCTTCTTGGCCCGTCCAGCAATTGTTTCCATCTATTATGGTATTTGTGTATTGCTGCTGTCCACCACAGGTGTTTACCCTACCTTGAGGGAGATGCTGTTGTTGTTTCAGGTATTGCTGAGTCCATACAGCTTTTCCTTGTGACTTGACATCTGACAGTGATATGTCTCTGACATACCTCTTAGCTATCCTAATGTCCACAGACTGCCCAAAGGCTTGCCTGTTATGTTTTGTCTGTTCCTCAGACAATGTCTGTTTTGGTGGAATCAGTAGGATATTGTGAGGATTGTAGTCATTAACCGTTGACATCCATTGAGGTTTCAGACATCATGTCCTTCAGGGATGTTATGTTACAACAAAGCCTGTGACACCAGCAACTGTTTCAGTTTGTAGCACCATTATGTGAGATATATCCCTCTTTCTGGCCCCCAGTCCCCCAAGTATGTCATGCTTTGTCCAGGTCTCTTGCAGTTAGAGGTTCAGAGGTATGTGATATCATTATTTAATGACTGCATTCCAGGTATCATCCCATTGACTATCCCAGACTCCTGGAAGTGATATGCAGCAGTGACCATGAATATGGTCTCACACTCTGGACATTCTGTGGAAATCTGCACATATGAGAGTTATGTATGTTGGGCCATTGTGAACAGACTGCCAAGATTGTGTAACAGTGTTGTCTGTATATGTTTGTTGGGCTGAGTAGAGAGAGTAGAAGGTGTGAGTGTCATAGATCATTTTTCTGTCTGACTCTGCATGCTTCAATGGCTGCTGGTGGTCTATCAGGTGTGTATGTTTGTAGGGGCAGACTGAGAAATATCCTGTAACACCTCAGGATTCCCAGTACACTGTGAGTTGGGCTAGTATATGTTGGTGTAGTGTGTGACTGGCAATCAGGGTACATTTGTTCAAACAGTTGTTCTACACTAGAGTTCATTTGGAGTACTGGTATGTTGCTGTGACTGTGGTGGGAATGGTTGTGGGTAGACATTTTTGCACCACTGTGCTTTTTCTTACAGTTCCATCCCTGTAGCGCATGATATACTTGGATATACATGGGTAATTGCCCAGAGCTGATTTGGGTAGTGTTGTGTTGGTCTTACTGTGGTAAGAAGGTGCTAGATGACATGGTTGGTAGCTATCATGGATTTTTCCATTTTGTTACATGACTGTGGTCATACCTCTCCACTGTCCAGATGTCTAAGATACTGGCCAAATGCGTGGCTCATATGTTGGTCTGTTGCCCATAAAAGTTGTGGGTTTCTGAGAAATCACTAGGATGATGTGAGCATTGACATCAGTAAATAATGACATTCATTTGTGTTTCAGACCTGGAATCTATCTGGAATTTGTTTGCAATACAGTGCAAACTCCTACACCTCAGAGGGTGTGGAGGTATGTTGCTTTGATTGTAGTGTATAGGGTCCTGGGTTCCAGACTTCAAAGTGATGATATTTTGCATTAATGTTCAATGACCAGAATGAATGATATGTTTATAAAAGTATTACAAAGTCCCACAGTTCATATGGTGTAGTGGGAAATTGCTGTGATGGTAGTGTACAGCATCCTGGGTTTGAGTTTGGCAGAGCTGATTATTTTGTTGCTGGGCTGATGGAGACAGAATGATTGAAGCACTTTTAAGCAATTGTAAGTGGGTTTGTACTGTTTTGCAAGGAGCTAAGGGATGCTAACAGATGGTTAAGCTCTCTTAGCTTCACTTAGCACCACTTACTCCCGCTTACACCCAGGCTAATTTTAATTAAAGAAAAGAAAAAATGGAGATAGGAAAGTGGTGAAACGGGGGTAAGCAGGGGGTAAAACATTAGGAAAAGCAGCTAGGGATATGCAGGATGGGTGTAGGAAAGGGGTCTATATTAGATCAGCAAATGCTTAAACAAGCGAACGCTGATTGATCGACCTTATTTTAGCGAATGTTAAAAATATCGAAGCAACAGAAATTTGAATTTTTTTTCCTAGGGAAAGAATTTGGTTGTCCATTTCTGTTGATTCGGTATTTTCAGTGCTGTGGTGGAAAGTTACGGGTCGGATTCAGGTAAGTGTGCGATTGTGTGGATGTGAGTGTTAGGGTGGGTTAGGTGAGTTAGGGTTAGGGGTGGCCCTTTTTCACTAATTCTGGAAAATCGAGAGCTGGAATGGCAGTTACGTTTAGATGCATTTAGATATCCTGGTCTGAACAGTAACTGTAATATAGCTCCTGTTTTAAAACTGAAGAGTTATCTTAGATAGGGTATATTCCATGTTGCTAGCTAGTCAACGTTTGTTGTACCATCTTGTGCAGATAGGGATGGGCTGATCCCCTTGGTTAACACATAGGTATCGGTAGTTTTATAACATTTGGGATATACACTTAATATAGCCTTTTGATCTCCCAGGTATTGTTCTATATACATTTACCATGGGTTACTTATTGAAGTATGCCCTACATTAAACTGTATTTATGTGATTACATCTGGGCTCCCCCCCGCCCCCTTTATCTTTACAGGTATAAGTTACATCCAGTAGCAAGCTGTTTGTTGTGGTCCTGCATTCTTGTACATTTTGTAGTTTTCTTGTAATATGTTATTAAGATTTTACAAGCTGTAATTGTTTTGTTATACATTAGTGTTCAGTAGATAATAATATTTTAAAGAAATGTTAATGATTTTTTTAAAAATTTGCTGCCGTGTTCAGGAAACAGGAAGATGTCACTTCCTGGTTTACCTGACTTAAACGGAGTGTTTTATGACTGTTTTTTATTGCCTCTGATGAAGCCACAGTGTACTGTGGTGAAAACACTCAGTTGGATTTTAAATAAACGTGTTAAGGATTTACTTGTGTGGTTTCTGCCGACAAGGACCCTCATATTGGTGTTGTTTGGTTTGGTTTTATCTTCATTTAGTTAGGGTTAGGGCTCGGGTTAGGTATGTGTGCAATTGTGTGGACATGAGGGTAAGGGCGGGTTTAGGTGAGTTCGGCTTAGGGAGCGGGTGAGGTGAGTGTGCGATAGTGACGGACTTTAGGGTTAGGGTTTGGGTTAAGGTAAGTGGATAGTTAGTGGTGTGTGCATAGTTTAGTGTAGGGTTAGGTGTCAGATTTTAGGTGTATGTGTGTGGATTTCTGTTTGTTTGGTGTGCTTGTGTTGTGTGTATGTGTTTTGGATCAGCAATTTTTTTCCGTAGGAAAAAAATCGCTGATCTAACAGTTCGAGATTGCAAGCTTTCGCTTACATAAGGTCGATCAATCAGAGTTCGCTTTTTTAAGCGTTCGCTGATCTAATATAGACCCTAGGAAAGGATCATAGCTCTACATTTCTTCTGCAGCAACAGCTGTGAATAATGTGTAGAATTTGGAATTTACAGCCTCATACCCCACAGGGAGGGGTGTTAGTGACAGACATTTGCATAATAATCTGTGGGTTGTTTGATTAGTTTCACTGTACATGGGGGCAAAATGTAGAGCTATGTATGGGGCAATGTTTTTTTTTTTGTGGGACAGATGCCCTTTTTTTTTTTTTAAGGTGAGAGAGGGATGTTGGAGAAGGGCTGTAGGTATGTTTGGGGAGGTAAGTTTGGTAGAATAGGCTGCATTTGTAAGCAAAGACAGACAAGACAGCAGACAGGGGCAGTATATGACACATGAGGGGGGTGAACACCTTTGACAAGGAGGGTGGTTGGGAATCCAAAGCCCATGAGCCCCCAAATGGATATAGTGGGACTGAGGTCCCTACCCATGGGCAGTCACAACTCCTCATTCACGGCCCCGAAGTTGGCTGTGCTGGGGATGGCCTGCCCCTCAAGGTGCACCAGGCAGCCCTCAATCTGGCGCAGCAGCCCACCCAACTCTGTATGGATGGCGCTGCACACCAAACCCCGGAGCTGACTCCTGGTGACAGGCTCCTGTCCACGCCCACTCCCAGGGGGGTGGGCCCCCTCCCCTGAGACGGTTCCACCCGAAGGTAGTGCAAAACCAATGGATGAGGAAGTCCTGGGTTGGGTCCCAGACATGCTACGACCTGGTGTCATGGCCAGATGAGGCAGGACAGGTGAATCCACTGGGATCTGCCTTCCCAAACATACTATGGTGTTGAGGTTTTACAAAATATGTTGGTTAGTCATGAACAACACATTTCAAAATTAGTTATAACAGCATGTGTGGGTTTTCCAATTAATCCCATAAAACAGATTTGAAACAGTTTTGCATAGCAAACAGAACACATGCATAAATGGAACAACAGTATGCATCATAATGGCATGCCAGTAATATTGACAGCAACAGGCCACCAACAATGGTATTTGAACAAGGTATGGTAACATGCAACCAACCAAATCTATGAACAATGATGGAACACAATTCCCAACATTAGGTTTGGAGAACAACATACTCATAGTATATGAATAATAATTATTTATGCAGATGAGGGGTGGGGAGAGAGACAAAAAGTCCATTAAAAACTGTTTACGCTTCTATTTTCCACAACAGTACTCCTCAATATCTGTGGGTCTGCCCTCACTTTACATCTACCTATGGCCCATATCTTTTGTAGCACAGACATACCTATTAAACTGTCAGCCTGGAATGGTATGAGGGAAACTGTGACAACTCTGGGTACATGGCTAGAGGGGACTAGTACATGTCAGGGTTACATATCGGGCACAGGAGGGGTACCCTGAACTGATATGTGAGTGGGCTACTGGCATACTTCAACTGGTTTCCTATCTGTGTCTGGGGTTATTGGCAGCAACGACCACTAGCACTGACAGTGTGACACTTGAGAGACATGTATCTGGAAATGTGCATGTTGTATGTACCTATCCTGCTGTCATTTGCAGGCGTGTGGTGGCACAGTTGAACAGTTGTACACAATTTATTAGTATACCCTTCATACAGCTGCTACCAACATTTCCTTACCTGTAAAACCTGTGGAGAAAATATCTGTTAACACTACCTGACTGTTTTTGCATGTATTCCTGATTTCTTGTGTGTAGATATGCACACATCTTAGTACCACTTCCTGGATTTGAACCGTGTCTGGATGTGCAAAATAACAATTAAGCTATTCCTCATCACACTGAGCTACTGGGAAACAGCTGTTTTTTGTTTTACTAGTTTCTGCCTATTAGTCTCTTGGTTAGACAGTCTGAACTTGTAATCCTGAGATACATGCATGACAGATAGTTAGAGTACTGTGCATTAATCCTTTGAATTACTACAATCTGAAAAGCAAAGGTTAACACAGGGCATTTATATCTTGATTTACAGCTCCATTTTAAGTCTACAACAATATACCAGAGTAAACACAGCAGTTTCTGTTATACATGTTTATTTCAGATCATTCTTAGTCAAACATACTTTATTCAGTTAACACAGTAACAGCATACCTTCTAGTACTACACAATGTACTCCTTCTTAGTTATTTGAACAATATACTGCAAAATAGATTTTTACTCACCAGCTTGTCCGTGCAGCCTCAGCACTCTGTCAGCATGGCCTTCAATGTTACTAGCCCTATTTGCTGCAGCTGTAGGGAGGGAAAACAAACATTATGCATACCTGTCTATCACATCCTCAGGCTAGAATTTGGTACACCTATATCTGTCATACTTACAAACTGCTGGAGCACGGTTGTCCCTGGCTTCTTGGCTCCACTGGTCCAAGAACATCCCCTTCCTCCACTTTAAGCCAGCATAATGGTGCCGGACCTGCTCACCAGTTCTGGGAATGCCAGTAGCACTGGTGAGATCAGAGGCAAGATGGTCCCAGGCCTCCGCTTTATACTGAGAGCCCTGGTACTGCCTCTGCAGCTGTCTCTCATCATGGTTACTTATGAGGAGTCCAGCCATAACCCTGGACTCCACATTGTCCAGCACTGCGCCCTAAAGTGCAAACCCTCACCTACACTAGCCATGGTTCCTGCACAGGTTGAACTATGACAGGTACTGGCTGTGTTCCCACCTGTGTGGTTTAAATAAGGCCATATTCCTGCCTTTTGCTTTAATTGGTTGCTTTTGAAACTGCTGAGTACAGCTTAGCAACTCGCAAACCCACTAAGCTGGGTTGGCCAGTGCTTAAAAGGGTAATTGCTGAGCATTGCTTAACAGTGCGCAGATCTGTTAAGCTGAGCTGACTGCTGCTTAGCATTACCATTTAAGCAATGTTTACACCAGCTAAACATAGCTGAGCACTACTAACCATTGCTCACTTTTGATTTTATTAAAATATCAGGATAATGACTTAATCATTACTGACATATTAGTAAGTGTATATGATTTACTTTACATGACATCCCTCTATGTGCTTTCATTACATTACCATTGGGTGGACTATACTGTATGGGACACTTGTGTGTACATGGATGATTTCACATGCTATATGCACTCACACTTACATTTTAGACCAGCTACATTACCATGGTTGACAAATATCAATTACTGCATCATTTAAAAAAACAAAACATTTTAACACTGCTTTCCTATCTAAAACTGGAATGTTTGTCTTGCTACTTGAACCATGAACACTTCCATAAAAATCCGGGACTCTAACCACTACACTATCCCAGCATAGGATTTTAGATGTATATTTTTATTTATCTCCTCTGGGGTGTTTAAGCAATACTGGGTAGAGGGCCATAACACGCACACCTGCTCAGCTATGCTTAAACATTTCTTAGTATGATAAAAAAGTTTAATTATTTATGGCCTTGTACAGGTTTGTTACTCTAGGAGGTTGACAGATATGTGAGGCAGGCATCTGGGCATTCTGCAGACACCTGTACAGTTAAGGGCTTTGCCCATACGGCACTTTCACATGGCAAACATTTGTGTTTCAGGCTTCATCACCTGCAGGAAGTCCATGCTACTGCAATCCTTTTATTCTGTCAGCTTTCGGGTTTGTCAGTGCACTTTTTGAAACATGTCCCTATTGATGTGCCTTTGTCCACCCATTATTTATGACTTTGTACAGCATTCTTGCTCTAGGAGGTTAAGAGGTATGTGAGGCAGGCATCTGAACATTCTGCGGAAACCTGTATAGTTGAGGGCTATGCATACCTTTCAACTGTACAGATTTTCACAGAATGTCCAGATTTTTGTCTCACATTTTTGGCCTATTTCTGATCAAATTGTGGTTTTCTGGAAAGTCATTGAGGACTGCTGTCAGGAAATGATGGCATACATTTGAGTTTCAAACTTCTAGCCTTCAGAAGATTCATGCTAATGCATAACCTGTTTTCTATCAACTTTCTAAGTTTGCAAGAGCACTATTTAACAAGTGCCCCTGTTTTTAAGGCTTTGTCCCTCCATTATTTGTGCATTTGTCCAGATTTCTTTCTTTAACATATTACGAGTTATGGAGCTATGGCCGTATGGCTCTTTTACAATGCAAGGGGTGTGTGACAGAACCTGTCACACACCCCCTGCATTTCTTTCTTGCTCCCCTATGTATTTCAGTGTCCGCAGACACTGAAATACTAATTTATTTCATTTCAGTGGCTGTGGACACTGAAATACTGGCATAATATTAGAGAAGCTCTTTAATATCATGCCAAAATACTTTTATAAAGTGCCATATGGCAGTTTCTGAGTGCAGGGGGTATGTTAACTGTGCGCGCACTACTGGGACATGCCCCCTGCACTTGCTCACTGTTCGTGTCCATACAGCCTTTATCAGTAGCACACCTTCATGAATATGCAAGGCGCACTGCTGTTAGGGCTGTGCAAAAACTGACACGATTCACTCCATGCATGAATAGCACTATTCCTGCATGGAGTTTATTGAATCCCAGGGAATAATCTGGTGGAAAATTATTAACATTTCATAAAAATCTGTGCTATTCCTGCATGGAGTTTATTGAATCCCAGGGAATAATTTGGTGGAAAATGATTATCATTTCATAAAAATCAGCAACTTTTCATAGGTGGTTAAAATGCTGACAAGGGGCAGAAACATACCAGATATCCTGACAAACATTCCTGACAGTTATGATAAGCTAAACATCACCTCATTCCCTTATTTGTTTGTCCACATTGTGATGATATGCCTCATATGCACCTAATGTAATTGAAATTATGCTATATTTAAGACTGGTTTCAACAGCAGCAGTGCTGGTTCCCTGATCATTCAGCTTTCATCAGTTAAGTCCCAACAAACTCTTGAATTGCTCTTGACCTTCTCTGACACTTTAAACAACTGCACTGAAAGTCATAATTTGTCACTTTGAAGCATACATTTAGAGAAGAATTCTATATAGTGGTAAAGCAGTTAACGTTTTCATCTCACAGCAAGAAGTTCTCTGGTTCAATTCTCAGCTGGAGGTGCCTTCTGTGTGGAGTCTACATGTCCTCTCTGCATTCACGTGGGTTTCCTCCGGGTACTCCAGTTTCCTCCCACATTCCAAAGACATGTATCTGGAGCATTTCTCCTCAGGCCTCTGCTGAAAATAGGCTCTGTCCTAGTCGAACTTTCCCAGTCAATAAATGTTAAATAAATAAATAAATCTAAACTATAAAATTACAAAATTAGGAAATTATTAAACAAAAAATAAAGGTGTTATCAGGCCTCCAAACTTTAGCCAGCCAAATGCAATAAAGCTAATGTCAACTACATCAAAAGTAACTCATTAAAGTAATCAAAACAAGCAAAGTTTAATTTGAATATTTTTTTTATTAAGATGGTTGTCAATAATTATACTTTCCACAACCACATCCATATATCCAATACATGAAGGATTGTAAAATGAATGTAGTGTGCTAGAATAAAATGGTATCACCATAACCAAACTATCAAATATAGCTACTGAACAGGATATAGAAGGAACGTTTGTCACAAAAGACAACCCATACAAGTCTTCCTCCCTGCAGCAAACTTTTATTTAAAATGATATCCAAAATGGTCAGAAACACTAGTTACATTACATGGGATAATATATCAGGAAGCCTAATTTGTTAAATGAAAACTAACTTAGTATAAACCTTTATTTGCTTGCTCAATAGAACATTGTAAATCGTCTAAGTCCCTTATGCTTGGAAACAGGCTACTGTAGTCCCAATATACAAAGGAGGTATTCCATGGACCCCTGTAATTGCAGACTGATTAGCTTCACAAGCATATTGCGCCATGTGATGGATAGAGTCATCATGGAACTTGTACAGGCAAACACAAGCCCTAGCCATGTATAGTTTGGCCATAAATAAATCTTGTATAGTTAACCTTATACATTTCTAAAAGAGTGTGACCACCTCCATGGATTACGGTTTATTTGTCTATGTAGCCTACTTTGACCCAGCTTAAGTGTTTGAAACAAAGCATCATGGTGAAATCATATATAAACATTGCTATCTAAAAATAAATGAAAATGTAACAGCCTGGGTCTACAATGGGCAGCAAGGTCATACACGGCTGGTAAGAGAAGGATGGCAGTAATCATTACCATCCCCTGTCATCAGTGAATCACTTAATGCTCTGTCTTGGTAGCACTCCTTTTTTGGCTGCTTTATGTTAGTCATCAAAACTAATTCTATTGTTTCACTCACCAAATATGCAGATGATTGCAAAGCAGGCATCAGTATTTTTTTACCCTAACAGTAACTCCTCCCCTCAAATAACACATTAATGGTACAAGAGAAATGTCTTTGCCTTTGGTGTAAAAAATCTAGCACTGGCATTTGTCAACCTCCTTTCTCTCCAGCATTATGCACTATTGATGACATCAGATGCATTTAAAAAAAAACAGTAAAAAAACTTGGAGTCCTTGTAGATGCTAGGCTTTCATTTGATGTGTATATAGCTGCTACCATCTGTAAAGTATATAAAGTTGCCACTCAGTCCTCTATGGGGTCAAGAGACATTCAAGAGAGGTAAATGTCTTCTATTTTACAGCTTTTATCAGACCACCTGTTTTGTACATACCCACAAACCAATGATTTCTCACAAATCAAATGGCTTGTCTTGTATCTAAAGAATGCAGTAATTCCTTTTCTCTTTCTTGTATCTTTTCATCTTCCTGGAAGAAACATGTGCCTCCTAGTGGTTTATTTAGTGATCCCCATTGAGAGCAGGGTTATGAAACAGTAGTTGGGTGACTATAAGACAAGATCATAGATGAATGCTTTATAGTAAGGCTATCTATGTCTAAGTTTGGATAAATAGGGGAATATCAAAGCTGTTAGAAGAAAATTGTATTTAGAATAAGAATTCTTTTGGTGTAAAATGCAGCCAGGAAAGAGAAAGATGAAAATGTTTACTGCTGCTGTTGTGAAGACAATCCAGGGACTGAGGGTGGATAATCACAAAGGGAATAGAGGCTGAAGCAGTGAGTGGAGAGAGATGTTATGTAGTGCCCAACATCAAGGGGAAATATGATTCATTTACATGGTCTACTACTGCAAGAAAACATATGTAACACAGGAGTGACACAATCATTACACCAATGCACATTAACTGTAAGATGATAACACCTGGATTTATTGTGTGTTGAAGGAACACAACAACCAAAGCAGATTGCCTTGAAGTACATATTCAGGTCTACATAAATTATAATGTGGAAGGTACTGATGGTTATGATGAAAAGAAATGGAACTGTGTGATAATGACTTTGAGGCTGGATGGTGAAGTTGGAGGGTCCCAGAGGGTAACAGTACAGCAACCACCAGATTTAAGGAAGAACATTTTATGACAGGATCAAAAGTGGAATTCATGGAAAAACAATGAAAAAAAAAAAAAACAGGCTTTGTTGGTCTGAAAAGTTCCTGAATTTAATTTGAGGATAAACAAGGAACTATTAGATGCTTGGATGGAAACTTGGATGTTAGCACAGAGTGTGAATGCCAGCCAAAAAGGTAAATATGTTAATGTAATCCTAAACAATGTAGATGGGATGACAGTGGCTGACCAACAGTGATTATGACAAATTGTGATCTGCTAGTGTTTTAATTTCATATTTAAAAACAACAAAAACATCAAGCACTCAACTGGAGCAAATATCTGATTTTAATGTACAAAAACAGACCAGTTTCGGCCCACAGGCCTTTTTCAATGGAAAGCACATCAGTACATTCCCCTTCTTATATACCATCACATATTGAGATAATTATATCTCATTAAACAATTATTACAAATGTTCATTAAGACCAGGTGGAAACAATCCCCCCAATTTTACTATCCAAGACTTCTCTTTTTTTATTTAAAACATTATGCCAGCCACTTTTCATTGATCTATGTCCCAAGACTCTGTCGATAATAATGAATTTAAACGTTGCTGTTTTGTGTATAACAGTATGTTTATACAAGGCATTACCCAGATATTTATTTCTAATGCTACTCATATGTTCTGAAATACACAATTTTAGTGGTCTAGAAGTTTGCCCAATATAAAAGGCTGTGCAAGAGCAAATAGCCAGATAAATAGCCCAATCACTATTACATTTACCAAACATTCTGATAGAAAAAATCCTAGATGTATTTTCACTTGAAAATTCCTTGGTGGAACATATAAATTTACAGAAAGAACAGTGGCCACAAGGATAACAACCCACCACTTGTGTACCATCTATGGTTGTTTGTATAGAATTTATCAAGGGTGAACAATGTTTATAATAGCTAAAATAACTACTTAAAGTTTTCCCCCTTCTAAAAGAAAAAGAGCATCTCTGGCTTAACAGCTCCCCTAACCTGTCGTCTGTTAATAGAATGTCCCAATGTTGTTGTATCATATCCAAAAATCTATGAGTGTTTCTACCATAAGTGGTGGTGAATCTGATTTTGTTGCTTGAGCAAGGGCCCCTATCTTTATATTGCAAAAGCTCCCTTCTAGAATATGATTGTACTTCCCTACTTGTCTGCCTAACCTACGCTAACGAATAACCGCATTCAACAAAATGACCTATAAGGGTCATTATCAAAATGTATATATTCTTCAGTATTAGAACAACTCCTATGCATTCTCATAAACTCTGATTTTGGTATATTCGCTGTTATATGTTTAGGATGACAACTGGATGCGTGCAGTAGAGTATTAGAATGATGGGGTTTTCTATATAATGTACTAGACAAAGTGCCATCCGATTGTTTGGACACTTTGACATCTAAAAAAGAAATAGCTGTATTATCATAGTTTACTGTAAACTTGATGCCCCATTTGTTTTCATTCAAATATTGAATGAATTCCTGTAAATATACCACATCTGACTTCCACACCATCCAGCAGTCATACAAAAACCTGCACCAGATATCAATCTCACCAAGAAAAATATTATGATTTGTATCATAAATTATTATCTGTTCCAAATACTCCATAAAGAGGTCAGCATATATGGGGGCAAACGATGCACCCATAGCTGTACCCCTCATTTGCAAAAAACATTTAGTATTGAAGAAAAAAACATTTTTGGATAACACATGCTCCGGTAAGCATAACAAGAAAGTATTGAAACCAGGGCTATATAAAGCCATTTTATTTCGCCAATACTCTAAAGCACACAATCCAGCCCAATGAGGAATACTGGTATATAAAGACGTAATGTCTAAAGTACATAATAGCCAGGTAGATTCTAGGTGGGCATCAGAAATAATATTAAAAAATTCAGTAGTGTATTTTATCCTTGCTCTCACTCCTGCTAACAATGACTTCAAATAATCTGTCAGATAAACAGACAAAGGTTCAGTCAAGGAACCTTGACCAGATACAATTGGTCGATCCGGTGGTTGCTGCATGTCCTTGTGTATTTTGGGGAGAAGGTAAAAATATTGAGAAGATGGATTTTTAACCTTCAAATGAAGCATTGTACATTTGTCAATAATCTCCTCAATAACAGCAGACTCAAGAAACATATCGATTTGTTTTTTCAAAACAGAAGTGAGATCTTGAGGTACATGCATAGAACCTATTATCTTGCAGCTGTTTATTAGCTTCAGTGACATATAAAATTTTATCCATAATCACAGTTGCTCCACCTTTGTCAGCTCTAACAATAACTATGTTTTTGTTATTTTTCAGCTGTATCAAAGCATTCCTTTCGTCCCTGGATGAATTAGGAGGAACATGTTGTGGACCATCATACCCAAAATGTAGGTCCTTAAGTGCACATTTCTGAAATATCTCTACATTCTTATTCATAGGTGGAATAAATGTTGATTTATGGAACTTAAAACCACTATTTTCAATAACAAATTCCTCATTCTGAAAATATAACTTCAAATTAAGTAGTCTGCAAAATGAATATAAATCTTCCATAAATCTTCCACAAAACATCCTCAGGAACAAAAAAACCTGGAATGAAATGATGGCCCTTGCTTAGCAACAAATATTCAGATTCTGATAAAACCTCTCTGAAGAGATGCTAATTACCTTACTGGGGCACACTATCTGGGTTTCAAGAAATTCAGCATAGCTTACAGGGATCCATCAATCCCTATTTTTGGCTTATGTTTCCTACCCCCCCCCCTCCTTCGTTTCCTAAAGTTAAAGGAGCCATGTCAGAATTCAATAACATATTGTCCTGCATTCCCATACAAGACTTTTTGGTAGCTGGTGACGTTTGCTGTTTATCTACCTCTATATCTGTACATGATGAATCTTCTCCTGAGGTATCACTCATAGTTTTTTCAAAGTAGACTTATTCCTTTTTCTTTTATAACCAGTAGATTTAGATTCCTTCTGAGCAAATCTGACATTTTTACCTTGATTACCATTTTGGTAAACTCAAAGGGCTTACCTAATTGATAGTCCCTAGAGTCTCTATTAAACTTGCCAATCTTTCTTTCTTTTAAACTTTGTTCAAAGAGATGTAATTCTTCTCTCAATTTATTGAAACATTCTTTATAAATAACAGCACCTTTAAAGGACTTAACTTTTTCACATATTTGAGCAACCTCTGGTATATGAATCTATTTTTCGTTCATAGAAATCATGTAATGTCTTTACAAACTGTAAAGTAGGTTTTTGTTGAATTTCTGCCCAAGATGACAATAATACATCATCCGTTTGACTGACTAAAGGTTTGATATGAACTCTAAGGCCCCTAGGAGTAATTCCTTTATCTAAATAGGCCTTAAAGAGTCTTAAATGCCACACAAAAGATCTTACATTTTTCATGTGTCTAATAAGCTGATCAAACAACAGTGTACAATTTTGATCTGCATTATTAGCTGTCTGACTATTCATCACATTTATATTTCCCATACCAAAAACCTGGATGTCTTCTTTGTCTACTGACAGCCCCTTCAGAATAGCCATTAGATCCATGCTTGCAAGTTATAAATAAATTGTTCACAATTCACTATGTTTATGCCCACCAATAATTGATGTTAAAATAGTTCTTATTTACAACAACAAAGCAAAAATATAAAATTAACCTGTATATTCACATGTGTTTAAACATATATTTAACAGTTGTTATTACTGATGCACATATTTTCAAACGGGTTCCTATTATGCAATCGAAAATCCCTTTAGGTGAATATGAAGACATTGAACCGTATTGTGCGAAGTACGTAAATGGTCAAATGTCGATTTGTTTTGGTTGGCCCATCTGTGGTATAGCTCCATAAGGTAAGTGTGCGATAGATAGGACTTTACTGTTAGGATTTGGGTTAAGGTAAGTGCATAGATAGGTAATGTATGTAAGAGTTAGTGTAGTGTTTGGGTTCTTTTAAGTGTATGTATGTGTATTATTTGTTTTGTTTAGGTGTATGTCTGTAGGGGATGTGTGTGGTAGTTACAGACCTTAGGGTTAGGGAGGGGTTAAGGAGAGTGCATAGATAGTTGTGTTTGTGGGGTTTAGTCTAGTGTTGGAGGTAGGGTTTTGGTGCTTTAGTTTAGGTTAGAAGTGGGGTTTGGTTAGTGTATGTATGTGGTTTATCCATTTTGTTTGGGTAGGTAGTATGTAGCGGGTGGTGGGGTTGGCCGACTATGACATTTTTCTTCGTGGTTTAGTGCATTCGAGATTTTTATGGTTCGCGGTATAGGGGTCGATGTTTTGATATTCGCGCATAGGGTTTTTCACTTTGCTAATATAGATCCTTTTGAAACAGTAGTTCCATAAGTGTAACCAGTAGCTCCCCGAATTTTAAATGCATTCATTTATCGTTTTTTTAAAAAAGAGAAAAACATTTAAAGTTCATGTCCATATATTCAAGAGATTCGTTGAGCTTTAGTTTAAAGCTAGCAGGATGGTATTCACCTCTTCCATTAACCCGTTCCCAACTTTTGAAGAACCAATGATATTCACCTCTTCTGGCCTTCCCAATATGCCCAACACTTAAGTTCAAAAATGTAATTCAAGATATCAATATTCCAAAAACACCTCTATTATGGCACAAACCAATGTTTAACACATACCATCCCCCTATATAAGGAGAAACATTTTAAATACGAAAAAAAACTAACAGGGAGTTTCCTTTTACCAAAAACACTTTCTTATACACTTTCTAGATATTATGTCCAACCACTGTTAACATACATTCACATAGTGAAAAATATTTGAACATTATATAAATTATGTTATTTTACAAAAAAGAAAAAACAACTTGCAGCAT
>NC_056729.1:545880477-545905477 GCF_019279795.1 Protopterus annectens | reverse complement strand
GCATTAAGAGTGGATTGTGATCTAAAAGGCTATGAAAAGGATTGTATATTAATGAATGCTCCCTTTTAAGCTGCAGGAAAAAAACAAATAAGATGGAATAAAAGCCATGGGCCCAGAAGTAACAAATAAAAAAGAGAAGTCCCTATCCAGCCTATGTATTTATTTTCTTAACAGTCTACTGGACATCAAATGTCCATTGGACTAACCTGGTAAACAAATGCAATAAATAAATACATAAATACATACATACATGCATACATAAATACATAAATATACTAAATCAATGGAACATGCCACTTTATTACCCTAGCACCTCAGTGCATAACGTAAAATAAAGAAACTAGTTTCCAGTCAAGCAAAGATGTGTCTTGCTAGGCTCCCATCTTTTTATACTAAATAAAAGAAAAATGTTATCATATTTGTTTTAAACCAGAAAATGCCCCAACTCTCCATGCTTGCAATACTAGATTAAGGCTTAGCAAACATGGCTTCTTAGTTTTGGGCTCAAAACAATACCTTCCACCTTCCATGAAAGATAAAACTTTTTACCGTGAATACAGGAAGAGCCTTGAAATCTGTTTGGAGGGGTTAATTAGTTTTGTATGTTGCCAAAATCTATACAAAAAGGTGATGGTTTAGATTCTGGTTTTATGTTCTTTCAGGAACAAATACATATAACAAATGTCCAATGAATCATTCTGAGGGTCTAAAACACTGAATCGCTGTCTGTATGTTTAGTGGCTGTACCTATAGAGTTTAATTGATCTAGTCTAGTGTAAGGCTAATGATTTGCCTTATTGTAAAAAATAAGTTGTTTTATTAAAAGAAAATGTAACCTGTTCATAAAGCGTCTGTTAGCCTAAGTTTTAATTATATTCGAGTACAATTTGCCAATTTGTGCTTAAGAATGCAATGCTTGCAATTTCTTTCTTTTTTTTCTTTTCTTTTGTTATATCTAGTACTAAAATGAATAAAACATCTGGGCAGAAATGCAACAAAATGGATATTGATGATTTTTTTTTATACATTGCAATTTGAAATCTGGCAGCAAATACATTTGCATCAATTGTCATAGTTTGTTTCCACTTAAATGATTGTGTTTTATTTCGCTCTGATCTTACTCTCTGTTTTTTTCCTTTAAAATGCCTCTTTCTTTCTCCTTTAATTCTAGTGTTGACCAGTTTGTGAAAATTATACTGTTTGAAAACCTTTTTTGTTTCCATTTATTATATTTTCAACATTAGTACTATTAGAAGAGGGCAGAGTGCACAGTCCCCTGTAACTTTTTTAGAAACCGGAATCAATTTCAGACAATACCATTTCAATGAGTTACCATGCAACCCTCGTTTTATTCACTTTTTTGTTAACTTTCTAACTGTACCTGAGACTTTCTGCATTTTAAGGTGCCATGCACAAACAACATCAGAAAACACTGAACATAGTTAATAGTATTACACCATCACACAAGAGTTCAAATGGATCCATGTGTTTGCATGGACATAGGGACTTAAGTATGTGCTTACATGTGCGTCTGTGCATATATTGTGTCTATGTGTATAGGTATGAACATATGTAAGCGTCTATGTATGCATGAGTCAGCACATGTCTCTGTACATGCACAGAACTGTTCACATAGCAGCAATTCTTGTGCTGGAAGTGTATTCCTGTGCAAGCTGATAGAGAAAATTAATTATTTTTTTCATTACTTACTGTTGTTAATGCGAGAGCACACTGAGGAGGACATGCCAGTTCTCAGGACTATGGAATACAGAGAATACAGTACGTGTCTCGTGACGAGTCTGTATCATCAGGCTAACCATGCTTTGACATCTGGTGGTTTACTGACATCTGCAGGTCAAAACTGCATACAAGGCTTGGCTTCATAAAAAATGTGCTTGAAACAATAACACTACTGCCAGAAAAGTTGGATTTGTATCCTAGTTACTTCTTTTGGAAATAAGGCCATGATAGATCATTCTGTTTAAAAATATGATGCATTACTTCTTAGCTGAATATATCACACACAGTTTAACAGGATATACTGCATCACTATTACAAGTTGGAGAAAACTCTGTGCTGTTTATTTTACATGTGGGTACAACCAGTCTTCACAGCGCTTCATTATTTGCTGAAAAGAAGCAATAGCGGTTTCAATAAATGTTTATACAGTATCATGGTTTTAAACAGTGATCACTAACATTCTGTTATCTTCACATTTTTTTCCTACATATCTGTACAAAATTCTTGTTTAATATCCAGTTGTATTACTGATATCTTATAAAGGCATACAATGTTCAGCTCACCAGGAAGGTAAAAGAATGCAGTGAAAGCCTTTCTATGAACCATATCTGCTTCCTTGGTATAAAAGGTGATTACATGTACCCTTTGTTCTTATTATGAGACATATGTTGCTGCAAAATAATCTTAGCAATTAACCATAAACTATTCCTCACTTGTTTTATCACTGCAGTTTAAACAGTAAATTAGCTAACCATGACTCTGCCCTTTGTCTGAATGTATCATTATTCGATTACTGAAACCTGGTTCTATAATCCTATGAACAGCCATTTTGTAGGATACACGTTGTGCAGCTGTATTAAGTCATTTAGGATAGGCTGGGGCAGTTCAATCTTTCTTAAAGAAGCAATTTCTATATATCAAAATCACAGCCATGAGCTGGCCAAGCTGATTTTGGTTAATATTATATTGTATAAGACATTTACTGTAAAAATGTATTATTATATAATTTTACTTTGAAGCTTTTCTCCCTGGGCTTCTGCTAGAAAAGGGCTTCAACCCAGTTGGACTATCCCGGTCAACAAATGTCACATAAATAATTTTGCACATAATAGTACCATCATAATAATTAGTTGTAGTCTGTGAGTCTGTTTCACCTCAAGAAATGAAAGATTTATTTTAGCATTACATTCAATGACTGTTATGAATTGTATGACTATCATTGTGGCCCTTACCTAAATATTTATTACACACATTATGCAATGTCTTTGTTTTTACTTCCTTTCTTACATTTTATGAATAAAAATGAGTTTGATCTGGATTTTGAGATGAGCAGCTGTATAATTAGTAGCTTACTAATGGCTCTGCTGCAAAACTCCTGCTTCTTTATTTTAAACTGGATCAAGTTTAAGTTAAGTGGTAAAACTGTGATCACAATACTGCTTCATTGTCCAGCTCCCCATGTGAAGTTTGATCCACTTGTTCAGATGCAGATTTGACATAATTTGGACACGCTACATATAATGGATTGCAACCAGAGGTCTATTCACTGTCTGATGTGCCCGGCTTACCACACCACTCTCTCCACCTCCCACACCAAAGATGTCAGCACCCAAGAGTATTGTCTGCAAGAACTGAGGTGGCCTAATTTTGCAGTCCAGGTTAAAAAAATTAAAAAAAAAAAAACAAGACTCTCCACTTTAACTCACATTATCAAAGGATAGAGTGTTTCCTTCCTTTCTGCCCACTTGACTAGACTGAGGCAATGAAAGTGAAGAACCCAAGGTATAGAACAGAGCAAAGTGGGACTCCAATAGCCATTTTCCTAATTCCTGATACTGTTCCTTAAACCCAAATCCAGCATTTCTTATTTTTCAACCATACAGCTGCTGTGCATAGTCATTGTTCATAAATTGTGCTCACAGTTAAGTGGTACCAAGGATCTATTCTTTATGGCCTAATATGTCTAATTGGATAGGTGAGTGCCATTAGGAACATCAAACTTAAAAAGTCACTAGTATCCTGTCATGGGATCAAGACTCAGCAAACAGCTGAAAGAATGTCACATTTTCTGCACATTCTCCATCTTCTCCAAGTTTCTGCAATCCTGGAGTTGGTAATATGGGTCCCCTATACTATATTTAATGTACATTTTTACAAGAAATGTAATGTAGGGATGTTTTGTCAAGAGTTCAGTTTTACAAAATGTGTGTGTGTGTGTGTTGCTGAATGTTTATGCTGCTGAAACAGATAGGTTGGTGTGTGTATGTGTGTGTGTTTGTGTGTGTGTGTGTGTGTGTGTGTGTGTGTGTGTGTGTGTGTGTGTGTGTGTGTGTGTGTGTAGTGTGTCTGTCTGTTTAAGCCATAGATGTGATGTGTGTTTCCCTTCACCTGTGACTTGCTTGTGATAAAAAAAAAATACTGTAACTTAAAGTGCAAATTGTCAGAATATAGATAGTAGCCTAAAAAGTAGTGTTGTAGTATTTCTAAATGTGGGTATCTTTACATTTTTATGGGAATTATCTAAAGTAATATGGCCAATGTTTCATGCGTTCCCGGCAGTAGTGGCAGTGTGTACAGTACTATAAGGTAAGTAAAAGGTATATGCCCTTTTCCTCACTGTAGTGACATCCTGGAGTTAGTATATATAACCCCCCCCCCAGTTTAGTTTTCTATCACCCTGTTTCTGTCAAGAGGGTAAATAAGTAGTTCTTAAGTTTTGAAAATAATTAGTCGTTGGTGTAAGTGTGCACGTCTATGGCTTAAAATAGTATTTTGAAATTCAGGATTGTAAGTTTTCAGTATAACGAGATTCAGTCAAATGAGTTTTCAGTATTTTGAAAATTAGGTATTGTGGTCTCAGTCAAATGAAATTCAGTATTTTGAATTTTCAGTCATGTGAAGTAGATCCATATATATGGGACATGAGCTGATTGGAAGAAATGTTGAAACACACCAAGGATAGTATGACATACAACTCCAATGGGGCAATGCTGTAAAAACATGGGTGCAAAGTAGCATCTGTTCACTGCATCGTGTAGGAATTATTTTGGTTATTCATGCATTTTGTGATTTTGTAGAGGATTTATTTCACACTGATTTCATTTTAGTGTATACAGATAAAGACAGTAGTGTATTGTAAATGGAATGCATGTCATGCTCATAAATACTGTGTTTCAAAATTCCTCCTGTATCGTGGCAGGGTGTACATAATGAGTGATATTCTATATATTCTGCTAAGTCTGACTGGAGGAAACAGTGAAGCATCAGCAAAAGTGGGTGCTTTTCAGCACTTCCAGGTGTCCCCCCAGTGATTCTTTATTATACTGCTTCAATGGGGCAGCTGTTATACAGCACTGATACTATTGTAAGCACTTTCCCTTTGCTGACAGATTTGTATTTCAAGTATTCCATTGTGCAGTTGTCAAAAATCCTTGGGACTGATAATCATTTCTGTCACATACCTATCCTTTTTTTTTCCCTGCAGGTAAGTGGAAAATGTTTTTATGACATTCTTTTCTTTTCCTGATGCATGAAGGTGCTAGCTTATGTCATACAAGGAGTTCTGCAAAACTCTTCCACTATTTGTCCTCTTTTAGAAGACAAGACCTTTCATTAAACTCATCAAGGTGTCCAGTTGCATTTGTCATCTCTAATCCTTTGGAGACAAATCCATATCCTCCTGCCAGTGCAAGACTAACATAAGTGTTATGCAAGCAGACCTTTTTAAGGTAAGATTTTGAACAGCTGTTGTTTTCCTTACTAGCAGGGCCTCTCTGTGTCTTAAAAACAACGATTATTATCTTCTTAAGCTTCAAGAAAAATATATTACAGTAAGCAGTACACGAAAAGATGTAGGTCTATAAGAATCAGCTACGGCAGGTGGAGTTGTATTCCAGTCTGAAAAACTTGTGGAGAACAAAAAAACGAAGTATTGAAAGGGTAGAGATTGTTTTCATATTAATTTAAGACATCTTACTTTTATCAGACGTCTTAGTTCTCTAACATTGAATTTCATCACTATAACAAGTAACAGTGTGCATTTATTTACTAGTTACCTTTTAGGTCATCAGCATTTTCTTAATTAATGTATAATATAAAGGGTTATGACTGGATCTCCGATCTCAACCATGTTATTATGTGTTTGAGGCATGGATGCCAGAAAATTGCTCTTGAGGTGACTGGATAGCTTTGTAGTACATGGAGTTTTATCTACTTCATGTACAATCTGTAACAAAAAAAGCTAGTAAAGCACTTAATGAGTGTTGTCACATAGACAGCAATAAGGAAAAAAGTCAGGGACAATTTTTAAATACTGCCCTAATTTAAATAAGTTACTTAAAGACTAACAGCTGTAAACTTCAGTGGAGTTAGGAGGATAAATATTCACTTACGGGGTATGTAACATTTGTTACAAACATTTAAAAGTGCGGTTATGGTCAGATCTCAAGCTATAGCAGTGTGTAACAGGTTTATCTTTTTTCCAGTTGCGGAACATAATCACAGCACTCTAGGCACTAGAAATAAATTGTTCATACTGTGCTCTTAGAAACTTATTTAATAAACAGATGACACCTACATTAGTGCTGTTCATTTAACATGACATTTTAAATTAAGAAAATATTAACATTATCCAAAGTGGTAGGTAAAATAATTATCTGCCATGACACTTAATCTAACACCATTTAACCATTTTCCTGTCTAAGCTTATACATGCATACATATATAAGCACATGCATATCTACTGTACATGTATATAAATATATATATATATATATATATATATATATATATATATATATATATATACACACACACACATATGTATATATTTATATGCACACACACACACACACACACACACACACACACACATATATATATATATATATATATATATATATATATATATATATACATACACATGCATGTTTGTGTATGTGATTCTGACTATATATATAGGTTCATAGGTTGGTTCTAGGCTATCAGCCCTAAGGCCTATGCAAGCCTAGCCATAACAATTCCCTGGAAATTTTTTCCCACAATATTTACTTCTCTTATATATATATATATATATATATATATATATATATATATATATATATATATATATAAAGCCATGACTACAGCCCAACCGACCAAGGTTCATGTAGAAGTTAGGGTGACTAATAGGGTGGAAGAGAGGAAGGGGAGAGGATACTTGCTCGAAGCACTCCCTAAGGGGAGGCATGGTCTAAAAATGGGAGTTACCCTTTAACACAGCTAGTGGGCATTGTCACTCATCCAGTCAGGATAAAACAGACAAACAGTTGTGGGTTCAGTTCAAGCAGCCTTTTTATATACAAACACATCAGGATTGAGGCTTAGTAACTTAAACTTAAATAAACTTATAAACAGATAGATTACTGGACTCATACATGTTAACACTCTGGCTGTTCTCTCAAAATGGCACTGCTGCCTGCACATGCTCCCTATTTATATGCATGTGCCCTTACATTGAAATTCTTCTTAAAGTTACAACACACGCCCTGTTCTATACCCTTCCTCTTTGAGAAATAAGTCATGCACAGTAATAATGACAACAATCATTGTCATGAAATTGTACAGAAATATCCTTTGACATGCAGTTATACAAAAATAATTACAAATGAAACAATCATGTCCAGGTTGCTGTGTATTTTACACTAGGTCTGGAAATACAACCTGATCGCAGCTGTCAATATAAGAAACAGATTCAATTGTTGTACAACAAAGATGGTATATTGTGCACTGTGTATGTTCTGCCCATGTTTTTACATAGGAAAAATGAAGAGGAGATTGAAGGATATAATACATGAACATTTGTGTGAAATCTTTTTCTTTCGGCTTTTTCCCGGTTAGGGGTCACCACAGTGGATCACCTGTCTGCTCATGATTGGCAGTGGAATTTTACAGTGTTGAGTTGCCAGCCCAGCACCCAATCTTCCACAGAAGGCACACACATGCATGCACTCACACCTAGGGCCAATTTAGATTGTCCAATCCACCTACAGCATGTCTTTGGGATGTGGGAGGAAACCGGAGCACCTTGAGGAAACCCACACAACCACAGCGAGGGCATGCAGACAAAGCACCTCAGCTGAGGATCAAACCAGAGAACCTCTTGCTGTGAAGCAACAACACTAACCCTGCACCACCGAAATGAGAATGAAAAATGAGACTAACTTCCTCTACAAACAAATAAAATGTTACCCACATCACATGTTCAAATTTTGTATTTTGGAACAAATGCCTTCCAACGGTAATGAAAGTCCATGGATCTTACTACTGAAAAAACGTGAATTATATTGGCAGCTGCATTTGAATGTCAATAACTGGCCTGGACTCAATGAACATGTTTCAATAGCATGTTTTCTCGAGTTAAAAGTACTGGAAAGATGAGCCCTAAATCCAGGGTTTATATTTTACATATTTTTACATACTTTTGTCTTACTTTTTCTGATTTTATAGGGAATGCATTTTATATATTTTTATATATATATATATATATATATATATATATATTTTTTTTTTTTTTTAATATGTATATTTTTCCTTGCCTGCAAATGTTGTCAATTGAATTGATTCAGTGCTACACACTGTGAATTTCTTTGTGGTTGCTCCTTTAAGATGATGCTTCATTTTCTGGGGGCTTGGTGGTCATGTGATTGAACACAAACATTACAAACTGTGTGTGTACTTCAAGCAATATTTATCTGATGAAGTTCATGTATTTCTTTGAACAAAAGTGCTTATCTCCATTGGTTTTAAAGCAATATATATGCGTGTGTGTCTGTCGATATACATATATATATATATATATATATATATATATATATATATATATATATATGTATATGTCAAATTTCAGGCAATTGAGTTTTCATGTTTCGTGGCACAGATTTATTAATAGTGAGTCTTTTTTGCAAATGGTTTCTAGAGTAAAGTTTTTCTGGATTTTACCTAAAGCAGTTTGTTTCCTTGTGCCTTCCAATTTTGTTTTAATCTGTGTTTCTTCAGTTGTTTTTAAGCCTGGTTTAAATTTCTTAAATAGCTAACTGGTAAACTGGGCACCGTTGTCAGAAATAACTTTGTGTGGACTACCATGGACTGAGAAGTGATGTTTCAACTTAGAAATGACAGTACTGGACATTAGGTTAGGTAGCAGATTGATCTCACACCAGTTTGAATAAGAGTCTACCAACACTAAGTAATGTTGACCATTCACTCATATATGTCAGTGGCTACTGTTGACCAAGGTAGTTCAGGAATATGGTTTACCTGAAGTGGTTCTTTTTGCAAATGTTGTTTAGTACTATTGCAGACTGAGCAAGATGAAAGTACTTTATCGATATCTTTTGACAGAGAAGGCCAAAATACTAGTCCTCTCACCCTTCTTTTGGCAGCTTTGAAACCTGGGTGGACATGATGTAAAATCTGAATGTACTCATGTTGCAAGGAAGTAGGAATGACAACTTTAGGACCTTAGAAAATGATACCATCTTCCTTCAACATCTTATCTCTGTAAGAAAAATAAGGTTGCACTTCTGTTGGTACACAAGATTGCTTTGATGGCCATCCAACATTGATAAAGTGGTTGTGCTTTTGCAAAACTGGATCAGTCTTTGTATGATCTCTTAGTTTGTCAAGTCTTGTGGTAGAAAAATTATACACTTCCATGACATTGAAGTCAAAATTCTCTGCATCAAGTTTTTCTGTGGTATTTTTGTGTGATCTGGATAAGGTATCAGCCAGATAAAGAAGTTTGCCTTTTGTATAGACCATTTTGAAGTTGTACTTTTGTAATCTAAGCATCATTCTTTGTAGTCTTGCTGGATTTGTAGCATAGGCTTCTGTAAAATAGTGACTAGGGGCTGATGATCAGTCTCAATCTGGATAGCACGGCCATAAATATAACCATGGAACTTCGAACATGCTAACACAACTGTCAAAAGGATCTTAGACCTTAAGCACTTGTCTTATATGGACAGATTCAAAAAACTCCAACTATTCTCTGTCTCATATCACCTACTTAGAGGCAATCTCTGCTTGACTTACAAACCCATGTCTGACCAATCTGTGTTAGAAATACTACATCTAAAAAAATCCCAATCCCTCCACACCACACGCTCCAGAGACCTCAAACTCATTACCACAATCAATAAAACATGCTGGAGGAACAGGTTCATAACCCAGACACTGCCCATGCTATGGAATAGACTTTCCATACATGTCAAACAGAACACCTCACTGGCCCTCTTCAAGAGAAATCTTGATGTGTGGATAGGAAATAGAAAATTCACCCCGGGGTTCACTCCAGTGGCTCTACTTGACAGAAGCACTAGGAACTAAGGCTGGGTAATCCTATGGGCTAGGCTTGTAAAGGCTCCAGGGCCATTAGCCTAGTATACACCTATGAACCTATGAATCTATGAACCTATGTTAGCATTATCAGGGGAGGGAGATATGTGGAGGATGACAAAATGCAGTGTGATTTATGGGTCCGTCATGTTGGTATACTCTAATATTTCATCTTTATTAAGTATGGATGCTATTATATCTGACTGCAAGCTGCCTGGGGGTACAACTGTCAGGCCTCCTGCTATTGTACTTATTTTATACGTTTAGGCAGTGTTATATCATTCAAGACAGCTATTCATATCTGTGATTGTGGGTTCTAAACAAATGTCTGTTATAGCTAAGAAGACTGGATGATAAGAGGCCAGCCAAGACTGTAATTTGATTATTGCACTTACGAGACGTATCATTATATCGAAGGTCTTTGTCCATGTTGGTTTCCTCTAGGATATAAACATTTTATTTGATTAGGTTTGCTGTTATGTCTTAGTGAATCTGATGTCATGAGTTGTTTTGAAGCTGCTCTATAAATACACTTTTGAAGTAGGATTTGATTTCTTTATTGGTGCTATTTTAAGAAAATAGTAAAAGTTTTGATTGAGTAATAGTTAAAATTGTTGCTGTACACAGGTGATTTATTGTTATGTTATAGTGTGGGGTTTAGTGTAACTGGATGTTGTGTTTATAAAATAATTGTTCTGGAGATATGTCATATGTTAAATTAGTCAGGCAAAGAAGAGTGTGAGTTGCATCATTGCACAGACAAAATTTTGATCACATGCTAGAATGTTATTTTTTTTTAATGGGTGTGTAAATGTAGGGGAAAGAATTTATAGAGCATAACACTGGGAGAGGGAGGGGAGTGTGCTATCAGAGGCATCTGTAACCAATCATAGTGTGCCTCAGATCCCATGCTGCTTGACTTTTGCTAGTAGTTTACAATGGATGGCACAGCGGTGCAACAGTTAGCATTGTTGCTTCACAGCAAAAGGTTTTCTGGTTTGATTCTCAGCTGGGGTGCCTTCTGTTCAGAGTCTGATTTGCCTCCCTGCATTTGTATGGGTTTCCTCCGGGTGCACTGGTTTCCTCCCACATTTCAAAGACATGCATCTGGAGCATTTCTTCCTGGGCCCTCACTGAAAATGGGCTCTGTGGCAGTCAGACTTTCCCAGTAAACAAATCTTAAATAAAAGTAAATAAATAAAATGAGATAATAAAGTTACTGATTATGGGTCTGTACCATTTCTATCCCAGAGGAGAATGGCTGTCAGAAGAGGGGTATATGAGAAACAATACTCAAGACCAGGGGTCTGCAACCTGCGGATCTGGAGCCACATGTGGCTCTTCCACCCCTCTGCAGTGACTCCCTGTAGCTTTGAAAAATAATGGCCTCTCTACCGCATAGCACACACACACACACACATACACACACACACACACACACACACACACACACACACACACACACACACACACACACACACACACACACACTGAGAGTGCTCAAGCAATGGAGTTTAAATATTGCTCTTATAACCATAAACTTGCTAGAATACCATGGTTTCTATTAACATGCATTTTACACACACACACACACACACACACACACACACACACACACACACACACACACACACACACACACACACACACACACACACACACACACACACAGTTATCTCTCAACTGTGCAGATTTTCACAGAATGTCCTGGCTTTTGCCTCATATTTTTGGTCTATTTCTCATAAAATTGTGGTTTTCTGGCAAATCATTGAGGGCTGATATCAGAAAAAAATAGACATTCGAGTTTGACTTCATAACCTTCAGAAAATTCATGCTAAAGCAAAATCTGTTATTCTATTGATATTCTACGTTTGAAAGAGCAAAATTTATAAAGTGTCCCTATTTTTGAGTCTTTGTGCCCCAATATTTATGGCTTTGTCCAGATTTCTTTTTCTAAGAGGTCGAGTGATATCACTCACACACACACACACACACACACACACACACACACACACTGAGAGTGATCGAGCAATCCCAACAAAGGAACAAAAATAGGGACGGATTTTAAATATTGCTCTTATAAACTTAGTTCTTTTATATTTAATATAATAACTATATGTAAAACTTTATACACTGTGTTGTCTTCATTTTAGGGTCAAATAGGTTTTGTGGCTCCTGATGAATTCTATTTGGTGGGAGAGGGGTCAAAATGGCTCTTTTGATAGTGAAGGTTGCAGACCCCTGCTCTAGACGCATGCAGCAACAGCATTACCATACAACAGCATGTACACAGCACGATTTTGAGTAACACAAGAACAACAATATTAACACTATAACCGCAACTAGTAAAACAACTGTAATGCACAGTGACCTAAGCAAGTATTGGTTACGTAAGTGAAGCCAAAGAAACTAGAACCACATTGCATTAATTAAAAATGTACCATGCACTTTATAAAGTATTAATAGGAATACCATAATTAAGAAGGTAAATACAACAAATGTTTATCAGACTACAGCCCTGCTTCTAATATGCATTGTATGGGCACTTTAACACAGATTTCTGTGACATGCTAAACCTGTATTCTGCAGTGAAGTGGCTGACTGTATTAAACATTTTTTACGTGTATGATTCTTTTCTTATAATACATAAATTGATAGATGACCACACAAGGCACCTATCATTTGTCCTCTCATGTACTAATTGATAGATGACCATGCAAGGCACCTATCATTCTGTCAATGATGTACTACATAAAAGTACATGGATACTAACTGAAACAATACACATCAGACCATAGTGTATTCTTATCAAATAGTAGTTATCATTACATCCCACATATAGTGCACCTTAATGATATTACACTGTAATACTGAACCAAAATATTTACATTTCTGATAGAAGCTCTTGTCTGTTTACCAATAATGCCTTGACCAGAAGAATTATATTTTTTTATAATCTAGTGAACAGTGTAGTGTGCACAATGCATGAAAATAAAACTACTAGAGCACAATCAGATATTTACTAAAGTTAAAGTAGAGTACAATGTGAGCCGAGCACAGCCAACTATTTTGTAAAGTAAAATTAGAAATAAACAGTGGAACTCCCAGTGTAGTAAGGTAAACAAAAGTAGAGCACATACCTTTTATGGCAATGAATGAGTGCTACAACAATACCCATAACCATAGTGTGTAATACTATGCTATAAGGCAGGGAGCAGTCAATCTGAGAAAACCATCCATGAATGCAGTTCTTGATATAAAGGTGCAGCCCAGAGACAGATGGAAAGTGGAACCGAGCATTACTGCTAAAATAATCAAACAATTGCCTCTGAAGGAGGACACCTTTAGGAGGATGACAGGGAAAAAACCCTCTTTAGGTTAAATGGTAAAGAACATACCAGAGAGACAAATATATGATTGAGATATTTATCAATGGGTCAAAGAAATGCCGTCATCCTGCTGTCAGAGACAGCTGCAGCAAATCCGTCAATGGTTCATAGGCTCATCAGTGTTAGAACAACTACTGTTGTCAAAAGAATAAATTAGTGTGGCAAAGTTGTTGTACAAATGTATGGCAAGTAGGTAGAACAGTCTCTGAACTGGGAAATTTCAAGTAGCTGCAACAGTCTCTGAACTGGAGGGGTTATCAGGTGTCTAAGCAGCATTAGAGGGCAGTTCCAAACTCGTTATTGTTACTATTTAATAATGGAGCTGATAGGATCAGACAGCACCTAGGCCATCGACACAATAGTGGAGTTTAACCTCACATAGCTGTCTCACAGGCATGGAAGATATGAGCCAGAAAAAAGTAGCACTGTATGCACAATATTGTACAGTACAGACACCATCCATCAATGTCTTGTAATGAGTATATTACTACAGTGTATAACAGCAGAGAAAGCAGGAAACACTAATGAGGCTATGTTGCTGCAGCACCTGTGGCAGTTTATCTATTAATAGGCCTTCCAAACACAAAGACACAGTGCCTAGTGTTGCTTGGGGATGCAGTGAAGTTCAAAGGTTGACCACTGCAGAAGTTCAATTTTCCAGCAGCAGGTTACTTACCAAGTCTATGCTATTGTTATCCCACAGTCGAATGGTTATTGTAGTTTATCCATCAACACTCCTTCCAAACAAAAGTGTCCAGTGTTGTGTTGGGACACATTGCAAACCAAATGGCTGAGCAGTATAAAGCTTCAGTTTTGCAGCAGCATTTTACTGGCTCAGGATTTCTGCCATTTTATCCATTGTCAGAATGGCTATGGCAATTTATCTGTTAATTGTTCCAAACAAAAGGAAACATTGTCTAGTGTTACCTGGGAATGCACTTCAGACCAAATTGAAAAGCAGTGTAGAAGTTTAGTTTTATAGCACCAGGTTACTAACCATGGGTCTCTGTTATGTTATCCTGAGGTAGAATGGCTCATGTGCCCTAATTCTAACACTTGACTTTTACCCTTTGCTGTAGTGTTTCTCTGAATGAGGAAGTTGTTAACACCATATGTGATTTTGCAGTTCCACTTTTCTGGTTATCTAAATGCATCAAAGAAAAAGTGGGGCTTTTAGGCAGACATGCCTGTCTAGGAACTCTCAGGCAGAAAGCAGGCTAGAGGTGTGTGGTTGGTAGGAGGATAGCTGAAAGAAAATATGACAGATGTAAGTGGTGTCCCTGCTTCATAGTGAACGAATGGCTGTAGATAATGCACAGACTAGTAAAATAAAAGTCTTGAAAGTGGTAGGGGAATAATTCACTGTGCAGTCTTATAAACTAGGGTTTAGTTTTCTTGTAGTCAAGGTGTTTGATTGCTTCATTCTGCATTTGCCTGCTGAGTAACTCTGAACAATCCCTTCAGTCTGCATTTGCTTGCTGAGTGACTCTGAAGTCACTGAACTAGACAGTGCTCTGGGGTTCTGGGACAATAGGAAAACTGGGCTAGGCTACTCAAAGATCTCCGGGACTATGTGCGTTGTAACTACCTAAGTGTCTATGAACCAGTAAGTTGGCCTCGAACAAATATTAGAGGTGCATGTATTTATCCCTTTTCCTTACATAATTGACAAAGAGGGACCCAGGTACATTTTATGTATGTAATTCATTTAAACATGGTTGATAACTACACGTGCAGAGTTCATTAGGCTAAGCTGAAATATAACCCATTACAGGCTCTCCTAATTCTCAGTTAGGACCTCAGTGGTAGTCAGTATGTGAGAGTTCATAAAGAAATGTTAAGTAAAATAGGCATCAGGGAAGGGTTACTGGAAATATGGCCATAGTTGCACATCTCATAAGTGGGGAATTTAGGTTTCTTCCCAACCTAATATATGTCATTCAGATCGAGTAACTGTTAATGGGTTGCCAGTGATTAAAAGGTGCCATGTGCTACAAGAGGATTTTAATTATATTGAATATATATTTGGAGAGGGAAGAAGCTGATGAAGACTGAGGAAAATAGAATTTAAGTACATTTTTATGTAACTTTTTATAAGGGTGGTTTTCTTTTGCTGTAATAAAGGCAGGACTTAGTTATACTCAAGACATATAATAAACTATATGAAATAAATTATTATGGATTTATATACCACTGTGGAGCACTAATCCTTAAGGATGTTTTTCATACTCAGTCTATGAACAACAGGCAAATTGAGGCTGATGGAATCAAACCATGTACTACAGGAATTAGCACATTAACAGTGCACAGCCTTAATCATTTGTAATAGTTGCTAGGTGATGACATAATGCTTTATGACAATACTCCAACCCACTGAGAGCTCTTTGGGAGTTAAAACATCCATTAATTATTACATTTATAGGTAGCTACTACATGTTGTCTCTAGAAGAATTTATCCAGAGCACTGAATGCTTAAGTGAGTTTCCCAATGTCACACCATTGGTAGCTTAGGGAATCAAACCCTGGACTATAGGGAACAGCTTACTAAAAACTCGTAGTTTTAATTATTTGTTAAAACTGCCAGATGACAATGTTGCATCTAGGAGATGTGAGTATTGCACCTCAGTCTCCATACATGCTTAGATTCCTGAGTGATTTCTGAGGAATAATCTTAAATTGCATAAGCTTAGCAAAGTTATAAAGATATAAATAAATGAAATCTGACGATCATGCTGCTCAATGCTAGAAGTCTAAATCTTAACATGAACTTGATCGAAGCACTCCTCAAAATGGAGAACATCGACATTTGTGCTGTAATGGAGACCTGGTTTAAAGCAGCAGAAAGCACCCCTGTGCTACCAGGCTATAATGCATTCCACACCTTTTGGCCCCAGAACATGGACCGAAGCTCCAAAGACAGTGGTGTCTCCGTATTCCTAAAGGATATGCACACCTCCAGACTAGTAGCCCAGCATAACACATCTGAGATACTTCAGGTACAACTAACATTGGGTAAGACAGCGATTCAGGTCGTAGCCTGCTATAGTTCCCCAACCATGTCCCAAGACTCACACTCCACGTTCCTAAGCACCCTGGAAACTATTGGGGTCCAACCCAACATTCTCATACTAGGTGACTTCGACTACCCCTCCATCAACTGGGAAAACTACTTATGCACCAATACACTGGCCCAGCACTTCCTGGAATTCATCATTTCCAATGCCCTGGACTAGCTCATTCTTACCCCCAGTAGAGGAAGCAACATCTTTGACCTGGCTATTACTAACATGGGCAACCATTGCTCTACACCAATAGTCAATTCCTCCCTGGTTAGATCCGACCACAAACTAATCACCATGGAAATCCACATCTCACCCACACCCACTACAAAGGTAACCACCATGAAAAACTTCTCCAAAGCTGACTTTGGGCTCCTAAAAACAGAGGTGGCTAACTTCATGTCACCCATGTCAACAGAAAATAGATGCATGACTGCCAAATCATACACCGATGCACTGTACGAACATGTGCATAAATGCATGGAACTAGCCATACCCAACAGAACCAAGATGCTCTCCTCCAAAAAAAGGAAGTCAATCTGGTGGTCCCCTGTCATTAATAAAGTCTACAACAGAAGGAAGAATCTGTTGCAGGAAAAAGGTGAAGTCCCAAGACTGGAAAAAATTCCCTTATTAGCCTCAACAAAAAGCTGAGATCCCTCATCAAAACCTCTAAAGCCAGCTATGAAGACAGAATTGCGACAGGCACTAAGAACAACCACAAAGCCTTCTATAGTTATATCAAGAATTTCCACGGCAATATCCAGGTTTGATCTGAGTTACTACACAATGGTACCTCCTATACTGAATCAAAACAAAAAAGCCAGTACCAAGTGTTGTTGCAGAATCCGTTTATTAACAAAGTAGCATCATACCGGTTTCGGCACACTAGCCTTCCTCAGTGACTAATAATGCTAACAAAACCATGTGTTTATATACTAATACATCCATACTTCCTATTGTGTCATTTCCTGCAGTTCAATTAATAAATTCATGAACATATAATACAATATAAGATAAACCTAAATTATAAGTGGTAATTTAAACTTGGTGAAAACAAACCTCCTAGTTTGACAATCCAATATTTCTCCTTATTATTCAAGATAGAATGCCAGCCTAGTTTATTAGACCAATCTCCCTGTATCCTGTCAATCACTGTGAAGGAAAAATGGGCAGTGGGATGGATGATTTGGTGTTTGTATAAGGCATTAGTCAACCATTTGTTGCGGATGTCACTGTAATGTTCCAACATACGAATCCATAGGGGGCATGATGTGTGTCCAATATAAAAATATGAACAATTGCAGGTAGCCAAATATATAACCCAGTCTGATCCACAAGTTCCAAAACATTGTATGTCAAATACCCTGCCTGAGGTTTTACTTGCAAATTGTTTAGATTTGAGTATATATTTACAGAAGGAACAGTGTCCACATGGAAATGACCCCAAATGTTTGTCCCCTGTAATAGTCAATTGATAACACATAGACAATCCACTATTACGCTTCTTATAGTGTGCAAAATGAGAACCCAGTGTTTTGCCCCTGCGATATGAAAATAAGCATTGATCCCCTAACATATGATTCAAGTCTTCATTTACCATAAGAATGTTCCAATGTTTAGATACAATATCCCTAATGAGATGGATGTTCCTGCCATAGGTGGTTATAAATCTAATCGGCTGTGATTCCACTATGTGAGTCCTATCCTTATATACAAGTAGCTGTGATCTATCCTGAGCAGATGCAAACTGGCTAGCAGCTTGTATATTCCGTTGTCGGTAACCTTGGGTCTGGAAACTGTATGTCATATTCTGTTGGAAGGTGGCAAAATCTTCCTTCTCAGAACAAATCCTCCTAATGCACAAAAACTGAGATTTGGGTATATTCCGTATGGTATGATGTGGATGCAGACTAGTGGCATATGGCAAGTTGTTATATTGGGGGTATTTCCTATACACACTGGTGGCAAGGGACCCGTCATGTTGCTTAGACACTGTAACATCCAAAAAGTTAATACATTGCATATCAAAGTTCAGAGTGAATTCAATACCCAATTTATTTTCATTTAAATATTGGACAAACTCACCCAAATATTGTTGGTCTGCACGCCACACCTTCCAACAGTCATCAAGGTACGTCCTCCAGATGTCTATCTCATTGATGTATAAATTATGAGAAGTGTCATAAATAAGGTGTTCCTCAAGATACCCCATGAATATATCAGCGTAAATAGGGGCAAATGAAGCCCCCATGGCAGTACCTCTGGTTTGCCAGTAACATTCCCCATTGAAGTAAAAAAACATTCTTCGTCAAGACGTGTTCAGTCATACAAACCAACAGAGTGTTAAATCCAGCTGAATAAAGATCCGCCCTCTCCAACCAGTGTTGGAGCGCTGCTAGTCCTGCCCAATGGGGAATGTTAGTATAGAGTGATTTTGCTATAGGTATTATACTACTGTGGTTAGCTCTGTATCTAGGAATGCGAGTCCCTTCTTGTTGGGTATATTGTTATTTTTTTCAACATACAGTTTTGACTTCTTTAAATAAGTCCTTTTTTGGGGATATCTTATTTAACTTCAGGTCTCTCATCCTTAGATTACCATCTAGTTTTGGGATACATATTAGGGTGAGACCCATCTCTATGTGGATAGTGTTTTGATATAAACATTTTTTTTCTTCTCCTTTTAGCCCCCAACCAATTTATAGAATAACGTTTGTATATTCCATATTGTGGTGAATTGTGGGACATTACTCATCACATCCCTTACATACATGAGGCTATTTAAATAGTAAGGAGTTATAGCTTGTAGGATAATATTTTTTGGTCTCATATGATTATTGACATCTTAGTATACATTGGTGTGGCAGATCAGTAGTCACATATAAATAATTAACCTATGATGCCTTGTTGGAATATTTAGTATTTGACAGCTTATATTTTTTTTGGGTTTGGAGGCATTTTCACTTGATATTGGCAGGTCATCTTTATTTTTGTTGATGCTCATCCGATACTCACCAAAATTCTCCTTTCTTATTATATCCTTGTCAGTGTTTTTCATTGTGTGCCGATACCGGAGACAGACCCTGTAGTACTAATTTTGAGGTGCACAGATTTGGGGTATTATTGTAGGGAGATATATATTGGATGTACTTGTGATTGTGAAGCTCATGGTCATGGATCTAAATTCAATATTGCAGGGCCTGTGGGCTGACAAGCACGATATTTGTGTATTTGGTGTACCTTTTAATCAGGATAACAATTTGGATATGGAAAAGACGGATCCAGTTGACGGCTGCAATCAATTATTTCAAGGATTGAGTAAAGGTATGAAAACCCTATGCACCAATGTCTGGCACCTTAAATTATTTAATGCTTATTTAAGCAAAAATAGTACCCCTCGGGGATTGAGGGTCAAAATACAGCCTCTGGTTGGTCGGATAGATGAAACACTGACAAGAGAATGGCAGGAAGTGCAACAGCAAGCCTCCCTTTCTTTTGTTCAAATTTTGGCTAGTTATTATGAACGTATGAATGAGGAGAATGTTGGTGAAGTTAGGTCTGTTTGTAATGATTTGAAGAAACTTGAAGGATTACCTGCATATACCAATTGTTTTAACAAATTAACCAAGGATTTGTTGGCTTTTGAAAAACAAACTAAGGACAAAAAAATGTGTAAATTTAATAGGGATGTCACTGATTATCAAAGGGCAGAGCCCTTTGAACATCAGAAATTTGTTAAATTTTCTGACAGTGGGGATTTCACATACACTTTTCCAGAAGAAAAATACCCAGATCTATTTTGAAGAAAATGGCTTCACAGCCTAGTAGTACTTTGGGGGATGAGTCATCAGCCACAGACATAGATTATCCCAACACACAGGCTTCACCCACACCAAAGAAATCCAGAAACAGTGACCACCCTTTAAAATCAACAGGCATAGGGGTGGGAGGAAGCACAAACACAAACACAGGTACAATGGAGGGACTTCTCCAAACTTTGTTAATGCATTAGAGCTTGATTTTAACATACATAACATCTCTTCTGTCCAGTTAAATGACAACCAAAAGAAATTACTTAATGAAGGTCTTAACTATGTTCCTGGTTTTGTCATTGATGAGAATATAATTGTGAATGATGCCCTGGATTTTTGCCGTAGATTAAATCTAAAGATGTTTTTTTGGTTCTAGCGAATCCTCTTAAAGATCTACAGAATTCAGGTTTGGCAAATCAGCCTTTATGCCACCTATGAATAAATATGTTGGTGTCTTTCAGCAGGTGGTTCTCAAAGATCTGCATTTCAGGTTGTGTGATTCTACTCTGTTGCACCATAATCTCATGGTTCAGGAACCACAGGCTCTTACTGACTTGAAAAATAATACCAATATAGTGATTACTACTGTGGATAAGGGTGGGGCAGTGGTTATATTGGACACAGATTATTATCTGGCAGAGAGAAATGGCCAATTGTCCAACCCTCAGCACTATATGCACATGCCCTCAGACTCTACACCTAACTTCAAGAAAGAGATAGAAGCATTTCTTAACTAAGCAGTAGAGGAAGGTATAATACAGGAGCCTATGTTGTGCCAACTTATGGTGCAGGATCCACAAAAACAAATTTTATATATTTTACCAAAGATGCATAAGAGTCTGGATAAACCCCCGGGAAGACCAATTGTATCAGGTATTGGGTCCTTGATGGAACCGCTTTCTGATTTCCTAACATATTATCTCAAACCATTACTCAAATATGTACAAGCATGAATCCAAGATACTACTGAATTTCTCAGGATTATATCAGAGACACAGTTAGAACCAACATGGTTACTATGTACACTGGATGTAAATAATGGATTGTCAAACTAGGAGGTTTGTTTTCACCAATCGGAAGTATGGATGTATTAGTATTTATATACATGGTTTTGTTAGCGTTATTAGTCACTGAGGAAGGCTAGTGTGTCAACACCAGTATGATGCTACTTTGTTAATAAATGGATTCAGCAACAACACTTGGTGCTGGCTTTTTTGTTTTGATCCTGAATGCTTTTTGGCCGTTTGCACCCGCTGTACGTGCAAGGGTTTCTGTATCTGTACCTCTTACACTGAGCCAAAAGATATTGCCAGCATACTGGCCAACAGATTCTGTGCCAACTTTACCCCTCTCCCCCCCCCCAAAAGGACCAATCACAATACCAGAGGAATGCCAGGCACCCAGCATTACTGCAGCATAGGTTAAAGCTGCATTGTCCGAGGCCAAAAATACGGCTTCCATGGGACCTGACAATATCTGTGGATGTGTTCTACATAAACTACAAAGTGAACTGGCACCATGTCAGTGTGCCCTGTTCAATCACAGCCTCACATCAGGCTTTGTCTCCACCAAATGGCACACTGTTACAGTCATCCCTCTCCATAAAGGGCAAGAGACAACAGACTCTGGAAATTATCACCCCATTAGCCTGATGAGTCTGATATGTAAGGTTGTGGAGCACATCATCATAGACCTAATTAACAAGGAAATAGGGAATCTCCAAGCTCTAGATCCCATGCAATTTGGTTTTGTGAAAGGTAGATCATGAATGCTCAACCTGGGTGACTTCTTTGAGTCAGTCACCAGAGCTGTGGATGAGGGCAAGGCAGTTAATACAGCCTACCTCGATCTGGCCAAGGCCTTTGATACCATTCCCCACTTAGGAATTATTGATAAACTCAGCAAATTAGGCATTAACCCCTATATTAATAGGGGGGGTGCAAATTGGCTCACAGACAGAGCCCCACAGTGTGAAATTAGTGGACTCTAAGTCAGACTGTCGACCAGTCATGAGTGGAGTCCCACAGGGATCGGTCCCGGGTCCTCTCCTGTTTGGCATCTACTTCTCAGAAGTCCAGGCCAACACAAAGGGACTCTGGCTGACCAAGTTCGCAGATGACTGCAAGCTGGAAGCCATTATTAACTCCCCAAGTGATGTAAACATCCTACAGAAAGGCGTCACTGAGGCCAATGACTGGTGTTGAAACCATGGTCTTAAGCTTAATGCCAAAAAATGCATTGGCATCCCCTTTGGAAAAAACTCAGTTCCCACTAATTACCACATTGATGGGAGTCTACTAAACACTGAAGGTGTTACAAGAGATCTGGGGGCACAGGTTGGCAGCAACCTCTCCTTTGACCACCACATTGCCATTGTGTTCAGAAAGTCCTTTTATATGGCACATCTCATTACCAAGTGTTTTGCATCCAGGACGAAAGAGGTCATCATCTCTCTCTACTCTTCTCTCATTAGGTCAATCATTGAGTATAATGCCCCATTGGCATGTACCTCACTAGACACATGCAACAGCTGGAAAGACCGGAAAAGTACCTCATGAATAGGATCCTAGGCCTTAAACACATGTCCTACATGGACAGACTCAAAAAACTCCAGCTATTCTTTGTCTCATATTGTCAACTAAGAGGCAATTTCTGCTTGACTTACAAAGCCATGTCTGACCCAGCTCTGTTAGAAATGCTACATCTAAAGAAATCCCAATCCCTTCACACCACATGCTCCAGAGACCTCAACCTCATTACCACAATCAATAGAACATGCTGGAAGGACAGGTTCATAACCCAGAGACTGCCCATGCTCTGTAATAGACTTCCCATACATGTCAAGCAGAGCACCTCACTGGCCCTCTTCATGAGAAATCTTGATGAGTGGATGGGAAATAGAAAGTTCACCCCAGGGATCACTCCAGTGGCTCTACTTGATAGAGGCACTGGTAACTAATGTCGGCACGATGCCAGTGCACTTCTAAGGGCTAGGCTTGTAAAAGCTCCAGGGCCATTAGCCTAGTACACACCTATGAACCTATAAACCTATGTACAGTAAATGCTGTTTGAAAAGATAAAACAGCTGTTTTTTTCAGCAAATATATCTTTGCAATAATAATAGTTTTGAAACAGAAATGTATTATAATGCAGATAAATCCAGAGTTATATTGTTCTCTAAAATTTTCACAAAATACTTTCATATCTGTGAAACTCTGCATCTTAGACATATAACGCTTGATGCACTTTTGTTCAGAGAGACTTGGGGTGGTATTCATCTTTATTACACTTAGGCACATTAGATATTTGATAAATAAAATCATGAAGATAGCGACACTGTAAAAAACAAACTTAGCCAAAAAATGGTGTTCGCAACAGCTGACCATAAACTGCACACCAGACAATAAAGACCCTAAAAATACATTTTAAAAGCAGTTCATGCAATAAGACTTTATTGTGATTGAGCGTTTTCATCCAAAGACACTGGACTTCATCAGAATCAAAAACCTTTTCAATTTAAAACATACACACACACACACACACACACACACACACACACACACACACACACACACACACACACACACACACACACACACACACATATATATATATATATATATATATATATACCCCTAATGGTATAATCATTAATCATCGATCAATTAAACACGAACAGAGTATTTAAAGTGCAAGCATCACAGATCCACTTGAAACAAATATGAAAAGTTAAAAACATCCATTGTAAAAAATTTGTATTCTAACCTACAAATATACAATTATTTATTATAAAACCCTTATTTTCTACACAAGGAGAATGCAATAGAAAACACATTAATTACGATAAAATGTTATATACTAATAACCACTATACAAATTTAACCCATTAATTCCTGTATTCCTGTTCTAAAACTGGTTGAAGGAGAGTATTATCATTTATTCCTGGGGGGTCAGGTGGCATTAAGCAACAACTGCTACCTCACTTCTCTTTCTTCTAAAAGTATTTTAACATCGCCACCCCTCTAGTTAATATTCAACTTCTCCAAAATAGCGAATGTAAAAATGTGTCATTCCAGACTAGATGCCAAATGCCTAAATAGGGCATTATTACTATTCTGCTTCTTAATTTGGTACAAATGCTCGTATATTCTACTCTTGAGGGCTCTGTCCATTTTTTCCGCCATAAAAGTCGGACAGGACATACATTTAGCCAAATAAATAACATGTCTCATACCATAATTGCCACTTTTAAAATAAATTTTAGTCTTGGTAATATTATCCAGCAAAAAGGTCACCTCTTCCAAAATAAAAGAACATTGGCTACATGAGCCACATTTACTGGTAACAACTTGTGTCCTTTTATTATACTTCAGAATAGGCTTTCCATATTCAAAGTTGTTTTTTAAGTTAACCCCCATTTTTACACAAAACTGGCTGTATCACCCAACAAATTAAAAACTTCTGGGTTACTTCTAAGTATATTCTAGTTTCTCTTAAAACACTTTTAACCTCCTTAACATAAGGACTATATTCTAAAACTAAAGCTCTGCAGAAGTTGTTATCTTTGGATGTGGCAACGGAGGGTTCCATCGCTATACCTAATAAGGGTTTGTACATTTTA
>NC_056729.1:545847977-545875477 GCF_019279795.1 Protopterus annectens | reverse complement strand
GAGGCTACACTCCGCTGGGATAGTTATCTCTCCTTTAGGGGGGGGGGGTGAAGTTTGCACTGAACCTGTCTGCCAGTATGTTGGCAATGTCTGTGGGTTCAGTGATTTTTGTATCATTTTGGACTAATTCTGAGCATATCTGGGAGTTTCCACCCAGGTTCCTAACATAGCTGAAAAAGGCCTTATGATTGTCCTTTGTATCCATGGCAATTTTTCTCTCAAAATTGGCCTTAGTTGATTTTATGAGTGCTCATATTTTTTACTAATAATGATCAGGGGTGACTTCCCTTTTATGGATTTTGTTCTATCATGTAATAGCTTTCTCCTCTTATTGTAAAGTTTGTTAATGGCTGGGGTCCACCAGACTGGACGTTTGTCCTTTGTGGAAAGAGTCTTGGTTTTATTTGGGATTGCCTGATCCATGCAGTCCTGGAGGTGTTCATAGAAGGCATTTGTAAGGGCTTCCGCAGCTTGGGTTGTGGTTTCCACTGGCTCAGGGGCCTTGAAGGATACCACATGAGTAGTGTGAAGTTTGCTTTAGAGAAGTTCTTCAATGTGGTCTTTTTTGTTTGGGGTGGGGGCGGGATGTGGATTTCCAGTGAGATTAGTTTATGATCAGATCTCACCAATGAGGGATATACTTCCAGTGTGGAGCATTTTGTCCCCATGTTTGTGATAATGAGATATAGTATATTTTCTCCTCTCGTGGGAACAGTGACTAGTTGTTCCATGGCATTTGAATTTATGAACTCCAGGAACCGTTGGGCTAGAAAGTTAGGGCTTGAGTAATGTTCCCAGTCTATATTCGGGTAGTTGTAGTCACCCAATATGATGGTGTTTGGAGATACATTTATACCCTCCAGTGTCTTCAGGAAGGCTGTGTGGGGTTCCTGAGTTTGAGAGGGTGGCCTGTAGCATGCTACAATTTGTAGAGCAGTTTTGCCTATGGTTAGTTGCACCTGGATGGTTTCCGAAGCTTCGTGCATTGCCACCAACCTGGAGGTGTGGGTATCCTTTATGAATATGGATACACCCCCACCTTTTGTGGTGTGGTCCGGGTTTTGGGGCCGGAACGCATGATATGAGGTAAAACCTAATAGTGCCGGGGTGCTCTCAGGAGCCTTGAACCAGGTTTCAGTTACAGCACAGACATCGATGTTCTCCATACTGAGAAGGGCCTCGAGTGCGTGCATTTTGAGATTTAGACTTCTGGCATTGAGCAGCATTACCCTCAGTTTCTTCCCATTTTTGTTTTCTAGGGTGGTAGGTTTAGAATTTGAGCCTTGCCTAAAAAAGGCACTATGGGGTGGCAAGAGCCTTAGCCAATATCCGGAATCCCAGGGTGACAGGTGCAAGCCATCCCTCATGAAGCAGCATGGCTTGTCAAGCATGTCATCCCAGGCAGACAGACACTGGATCCCCTTTGAATGACACCAGACATTAAGCCAATTGTTAAAGCTGATCATCTTGTCTCTATATTGTGGCATCATTCTTGGTGAAGGAAGGATACTGCTCAGGGTCAGGGTCATACCTGCCTGGGCTACATAATCAGAGAGCTCCTCTATGTCTCTTTTCATGTAGTCCAGGGAGGTACGCCTCAGGTCGTTCACACCAGCATGGACAATGACTGTGTCATATTTGTACTTGCCGTGGAGTGACCCGAGTGCTTGTGTTATGTGGCGGATTCTAGCACCCGATAGGCAGCTTACTGTGACCCTCTCCTTGTTCAACCTGGTGAGTGGGACGTCAGTGTGTCTGACTATGGAGTCACCTATGACAAGTATGTTTGGTGTTGTATTTGGCCTTAAGGGCTGTGACTGCTTTGCACACTGATTTTGTGGTTTATGTGTTGCTTGTGGAGTGTCTTGAGGTAGCAGTTGTTTGGGTGTCTGCTTTGGAGGCCTCTGCTGTTTAGGTAAATTTTTACTCAGAGCCTCCGAGTATGTCTTTGTGTGTTTATGTGTTTGATTCAGTGGTGTGGTAGCATTATGTGAGGCTGGTTTTGTGGAGTGTGTAGTTTCCTTCTCCTCCTGTCTGGTCTTGCCAGTCCTGAGTTGAGAGAGCTCAGCCTCCAGTTTGGCTAAATAGCTGCATCTCTCGCAAGTATTTGCATTATGTGGGAGGAGGAGAGGGTTGTCTGTGTACATGAGGCAATTGTAACATTGCCTCAATATTCCCAGATTCACCAACTGGGCAGGAGAGGACGCCAGCATCTGGCCCTTCGACATGCTAGAAAAATTAAGAAGTTAGGTATGAGACTGAATAAGAGAGGACTTAGTAAGGAAGTGGGTACTCCTGGGGGGGGGTTTGCAAGTGAGGGACTTTGTGTAATATAGAAGTGACAAGTGCTGAGCTGTTTTTTTTTTTTTTTTTTGAAAAAAAAAAAAACTTTTAGGAACAAGTGCTGCACTTTTTAGTCAAGGGATATACTGTTTAGGTTACTAGTAGAGCAGTTCTAAGGGAAAAAATGAAGAACAGACTTTATGGAGCCAGAAAAAGTTTAACCTTGTTAAACCGGTGCTGCCCGATGCTGCTCTAGTGGCAACTCCGCACTAAAGCGTGCTTTATAGCAGGGGGCTGGAAAAGGCAGGAAATGACCCAAAATGGCCACTGAACTACAACTTACTGTCTTAAACCACTCCTCTGAGGACAAACAGGCAGCTCAGTACTCTCCACTCCCACTGGTGAGTAAAGAAACTTCCCCCTGACCAAACAAAGAAAATGGAGAAGTACAGGAACCAAGACAAAGCCCAGGGATCAGCAAAATCTGATCACTGGAACAAACTAGCCAGGAAAGTTAGGAGAAAGAATATTTTTGGGGGGGTTTTTTCAAGTTTTTTTCACAGACAGAACAGAAGACACAATAAATGCTTTGCTTTTCAATTAAATGCTATCAAAAGCTAGTACACTTGAGTGTATTAGCCTGTAGTTTAACTTTTAAGCAAACTTAAACTAAGAAGTGCAACCAACAATTAAAGCTTATAAAAACAGGAAAAACAGGTAATACCACTATAAAATAGACAGAAACAGTTGTTGAATAACACAAATGGTAAAAAAATGCAAGAAAAAATTCTTAAAATCTGGAAAGTTGCTTTTTCCTTTCTCTGCTGCTCTAGGAACTCTGCTGGATACCACGAGGAGCTGTGCTGAGTTCTCTACAGCCAGAAAAGCATGCCAAAGCGTGCTTTATAGCAGGGGGCTGGAAAAGGCAGGAAATGACCCAAAATGGCCATTGAACTACAAGTTACTGTCTTAAACCACTCCTCTGAGGACAAACAGGCAACTCAGTACTCCCCACTCCCACTGGTGAGTAAAGAAACTTCCCCCTGACCAAACAAAGAAAATGGAGAAGTACAGGAACCAAGACAAAGCCCAGGGATCAGCAAAATCTGATCACTGGAACAAACTAGCCAGGAAAGTGGAGCTTCTCTTTGTAGGTTGAAATCCTGTAGATTCTGAGAACTTGTTTTGTTTGACAGTTAATACAGAGAATTAAAGTCATGAGTTGTAAATATCTGCATCTTGTAGCTTAGGGTTTGAGTCTCTCAACCTTAATGTATCTACTTTAGGATTCTGAGCAAGTCACTCAGCTGGATGGTGCAATGGGAATATTTGATCAGGCTCCTCCATGGTCTTATAGCCCAAATGCCTGGCAACAATGTATAAATCAAATTTCTTTTATTAAACACCAGTGAGAGACTCAGAAATGTCCCACTCATTTGGGCTATTTGGTACTTGAAGGTGACTTGTCTGAAACTATCAACAAGTGTAAACATATATTTCTGTGGCTCAGTTCCATTTCCTTCCTAACTGGTCATGTGGTTAGAACACAAGGGATTCTGCCCTATGTGGAATCTATATAAAATCTGAGTTTTAAAAATGTCTTTAAAAGATTGGGAAGATTAGGAAGTTCAGAAATCATTCAGGTGGGTGGGGGGCCTGTCTCCTATACTTTCTCCAAAACTGGATAACCACTCCCTTGGATCCTCACCACTAACTGTGACTTTTATTTCTAAACTCTTCCACCTCAAACATGGCCAGTCAATGGCCAGGGAACATACAGAGTATACTTGGACCAGAAATATAGGTTCAAACATTGTTACTAGACTAATGACCACTAGGGCCCTTATAAGCATAGCCGCACATCTCAAACCATTTGGGTCCCAAATTTCATGGGGCATCTATGGGGAGGCATATTAGTAGACATATAACTAAGGATATGTGGGAGGATGTTAGGATAATACTTTTCATACTGGCAGCCACTTTCCATATGGGACATGGAGCCAGACAAGGGGTAAATTTATGATTTCCCATTCAAATGTCAAAGTTTCATTTGAAGAGGGTCAGGGATGAACTCTATTTTACATAGATGGGGAGCCTATTCCATAGTGCAGGTATCTTTATCCATATCTATCTCTTCAGCATGCTCTGTTTATGTCACAAGTAAAGTTCAGATCCCTGGATCTAGTGTTTCTGGTCCTGTTTGTTTGATCCCCTCTCAGCAGCTTATAGGAGACTGAATACAGAGACAGAACCTTTAGGTGATCAGTGTAGGACAGGGTATTCATGTCCTGAATTCTCCTGGTAGGAAACCTTTGTGAGCATTACACCTGTTGTAAGACATCTGGACAAAGCCATTAATAAAAGTGGAACAAAGCCCCAAAAATAGGGACAATTTTTAAATGTTGCTCTTGGAAACTTAGAAAGTTGACAGAATAACAAGTTTTGCATTAGCATGAATTTTCTGAAGGATATGAAGTCTGAAACTCAAACGTGTGTCATTATTTCCTAATTTATTCTTTAACGATTTGCCAGAAAACCTCAATTTTATGAAAACTGGACCAAAAATATGAGGAAAAATCTGGGCATCCTGCGGAAATATGTACAGTTGAAAGGTATGAGTCCACATTGTGTTTAGTAACAATATTAGCATGTAACTTGTTTAGATTATTATCTAACACTACTTACTACAGCCCTCCATTCATCTCTCTAGAGTAGGCACACTACCAGATCTTCAAGAATAAGCCTCACTGGTAATGTAGACAGGATACGATGGTGATGTTAGTTGCTGAAGTTACTATTCTTCCTTTGTAGTATACTATATCTGGCTCAGAATGGTTTTCAGTGTTTAGCGCTATGTATATTGTTAATTTTTAGTTGACAGTAAGTATAGTGTGGCAGAAAAAAGAACATTGTGCTCAAGTAAATCTACTTGTACATTAATAAACAAGCAAGCAGATAAATACAAGGTACATAAATAAATAAACGAGCAGTCACACAGTGGCAGGTTTATTGCCATGTGTATCATGCTGTTCCCTGTTGAAATATCAGCACAACAATCAGAAAGATAACACCAAAACTGCAGAAGAAGAGTACATATCAGACATAGCTCTTCTACTAAAAACTTTTTTGCAGGGGGGACTTTTGGTGGAGGGAGCCCCCACTTACCCCCGGACTTGTATATACCAAATCTAAGATTGTCATATTGCAGAGAAAAGGAAATATTCCAGGAAATGTCAGTCTCAGACTTTGAATATGTACGCCTAGACATTCAGCCATTCAGTGTCAGCATTACGGGACTCGCTATAGCAGGTCCCGACATTTCAAATGGTTACCTTATCGTGCATGTGGTAGTTATAACATACTGTTCACTTTTTCACAGAAGACCAAATTTGGTGCAGTTTTCTTCATAATCACCTACTATGCCAAAGCTTAGTGTTTGCAATATTTATGCTAAATAGGATGAAAATTAAAACCGATTAATACTTTCTTGCTGCATACCTCCTACTATAAGATGTGTGTATGGTTTAATAATCAACTTTACAACTAATTATTTTTAAGTTACATTTTGAAATGAAAGATTTTTCAATTAAAAAATATATATTTTCAACCTTAGTGATTAAAACTGAAAGCAATTTGAAAATATGGACTTCTGGATGTTGCCTGATTTATCAGCGGTCTTGAAATAAATATGGCAAATACTATCCATTTGAGTTAGGCACTCTGTCCCATGTTCCATCTAAATGATAAGGTGTTAACAGTTTTCTATTTTCCCAACACCCATGATGGCTTTAATATGTATTCTGGAATCTCATCTCTTATTTGGAACCCAGTATGTTATGGCATAGTGCATTGGAATAGACGTTCTAGACTTCTGTAGCATTTTTCCCTGTTCTTTGATCTGTGTGATAGGCACAGTCATGCAGGCCTGCTAACTATTACTTAAGGATGACTTTCCCTTGAGGAAATGGAAATGTCAGAGACTGTAAGTTTTTATGCAGTGCCAACAGTAAGCACGTTAACACTGGAAGTCCATGCAGTACACAACCATGAATAAGTCGTTTTCCAGCAGTAGCATCAGCTGAAAGCTTCACAATGTTTTATTTCTCTGCATGTCATTAATGACGCATTCAGCAAAAGGCAATAAACAAGCATTTCTCCTCTGAGTGCCAATATTTCACATCTGCAACACTTTTTAGGACTTTTCAATGTAGCTGGCTTATACAGCAATTAAACTTTATGGAAAAAAATTAAGAAAACCTGGACTTCTTTATCACATGTAGAAGCCACACCTTAGCACAGCTGGCTTCTGAAAGTAGAGATCTGTAGTAAGTCAGTCTGCTTTATTTCTTACAAGATGCAAAACAAGCAACCTCTTCAAAATTAAAGAATGTATTCTATGTTGCAAGTCATCCTAAGATTAAATCTGCTGTATGACACAAGTCTTTTTCTAGGATGTTCATATTGGGTTTGAGGGTTGGTATAATGGTTAAGGTAGCCTACCTCATAGGCACAAGGTGCAGGATTTGAATCTCAGCTTTGGAAGGAAAATTGGCTAAGATTAAAATGGCCCACAAGGGCAGATAGCCTAGTGCTTACCTATGAACCAATTCCTGTAACCTAGGACAATACATCCTTGTAAGAAATATGGATAACTTATTTGTTGCCCTTGGTTTGGAGGAAAACAAATTCTTGGTGGCTCCTGTGGTAAAAAATGACTTGTTATAGTCCAACAAATAAATTCCTGCCAATCACTACTTTCAGAGGTATTGACCATTCAAGCTATATGCGAGCAACATCCTGCTCCCAATGAAAATTGTAGATTTTCCCTGGTACTTTAGAATCAATCTACCCTAGTACCCTTCTCCCACATTTGCTTAATGCTGTCATATGTACAGAACCTTTTTATATATTTTCTTTTTAACACTTGTAGCTCTTTAGGATGTCATGACTCTTTTTTACAGTAGGTTTCATTAACCAAGTTACTTACCAATTAATAATCATACACAGCATATGACAGGCAATGCAACACATTGGCACTAACACTGTCAATGCCTTGAAAATATTAACCACTATTTGTCACTTGTTCATATCTTCACATTTATTCATATTTTCATGACTGAGTGAACTATACGTTACTAAGGTGTATACTGTGAAATATAGGGGAACAAAATGCAGTTGCTTGTCATATATAGTTGTTTACTAGTAATTATGATGATATGCAATAGTTATATACATAGACTGAGGTTTCCAAAATAAGGCGTCTTACAAATTATTGCATGATATCACATTAAGCCTTACATGATGTAGAAGAAAATTATCACTATATGCTCTGTAAATTGGACAGTTTCAATGAAATTGAGCAATATTTACATTGTGATTTACGCAGGCAGGTATTATTTTTCATACACTGTAGATTAGCTGGCCAAACTTCCCCTAGATGACATGAATACCACCTTGGATCTCCTCTGAAAGAGGCCATTGGCCTAGTGGGACTAACCAGGTCAACAAATTGTAAATTAATAAATAAATCTCAGTGAATAAACTCCTTAAGAATTTTACGACCATTATGTGAAAGATTAAAGATGGTATTCATAGTACCACACTTTACAATTAGGTAATCTATGAAAAGTGCCACACCTGAGTGGCTTGTTGCAGCTGAGCTGTCCCTAGCACTACTGTACCTACAGTGAGAGAGAAAACAAGAGACATAGAGAGATGGAGGCAACAAATGGACTCATATGTGTTAAGAAACAAATGCACTTACTTATTAAAGGAAAATTAAGCATTTCACAATTGAAACAGAAAATCTTATTAAGTAATGAGCCATGGAACGTATCATCATGGAACTCATAAACAAAGACATTGGTAACCTCCAAACTCTGGATCCCATCCAGTTTGGATTTGTGAAAGGCAGATCATGCCTCATGAACCTGATCGACTTCTTTGAGGCAGTCACCAAAGCTGTAGATGAGGGCAAGGTGGTTCACACAGCCTATCTTGACCTCGCCAAGGCTTTCGACACCATCCCTCATTCTGGAATTATAGCTAAACTCACTAAATTAGGTATAAAGCCCTACGTCACAAGATGGGTTGCCAACTGGCTCACTGACAGAACCCACACTGTAAAAGTTGAAGACTCCAAATCTGACCTCAAACCAGTGACAAGTGGAGTACCACAGGGTTAAGTCCTGGGACCTCTCCTGTTTGGTATCTACTTCTCTGAAGTACAGGCTAACACAGAAGGCCTCTGGCTAATGAAGTCTGCAGATGACTGCAAACTAGGAGCCATAGTCAAGTCCCCAAATGATGTGGACATCCTACAGAAGGGCCACGCAGAGACAGATGCCTGGAGTCAGAGCCATGGCCTCAAGCTCAATGCCAAAAAGTGCACTGTCATCCCCTTTGGTAAAAAGTCTGTATCCATGAACTACCACATAGGCAGCAATCTACTTAACACTGAATTTGTGATAAGAGACCTTGGGACCCAGGTGGACAGTGGACAGTAGTCTCTCTTTTGATAGCCACATCACCACAGTAGTCAGGAAGTCCTTCTACGTGGCACACCTCATCATAAAAGGGTTCTCATCCAGGAAAAAAGAGGTCATTGTTCCCCTCTACTCGACACTCATTGGACCCATTATAGAGTACAACGCCCCTTTTGGAATGTACCTCACAAGACATCTGCAGCAGCTGGAAAGGCCACAGAAGTACCTCACAAAGAGGATTACTGGCCTCAAACAAATGCCCTACACTGACCATCTCAAAAAACTCCAGCTTTATTCCGTAGCATATTGCCTTCTCCGAGGTGATCTCTGCCTAACATATAAAGTTCTGTCAAACCCAGAGCTGTTGGACATGCTACACCTAAAGAAATCCCAGTCCCTCCGAGCTACACGCTCTAGGGACCTAAACCTTGTCACCGCAATAAACAGGACATGCTGGAGGGATAGATTCCTGTCCCAGAGACTTCCCATACTTTGGAACAGGCTACCTATCTATGTCAAGCAAAGTTCTTCATTAGCACTCTTCAAGAAAAATCTTGATGAGTGGATGGAAAATAGGAAATACACCCCGGGGATCACTTCTGTGTCTCTGCTCAACAGTGGCACAGGAAAATAACTTTCTTGGGTGGTGTAAGCCAGGGAACCTTGTTGGCTAGGCTTGTGTAGGCCCTTGGGCTGATGGCCTAGTACCTACCTATGAACCTATAATGTTACATATCTTGAGGGTAGTAATGTAATGATTGAATTCTGGCAAGCAGTTCTTGATATAAATTGATATTACTGCTTTTTGTTTGAAGTGAATAAATAACTGCTTTAACTTATGTAATACTTACAATAAACAGTCTGCAATGAAGGATTGCACTTATAATTACTAAGAACTACTGCTTCGGTGACAGGTAATGCTTTCACTACTAAAGTAGTCATTACTGACATAGTGCAGTTTCTTCCACTTCAGTGGTTCAAAACAATACATTAACGTAAACATCTCTGATTTTATGTGCTGATACTGTTACCATAATAACCTGCCAGACTGAAAAATACTTCTACAGTAATCAACTGTACTGTATTTAAATGTTATATATATGTTTCTATTATTTCAGTTTCTTGAGTATTTGTCAAATTACAAGGCTGTTGGACAAGTTGGGCCATTCTTCACTGGTGATGCTCTCAATTGTAATTAATTTCCTCTAAGGCTGTTGAGATATGGGGAAAAAAAACAGAAAAAGAAAGTTTCTTACAAATCCCATTTGTGAGTACATTCTGGCTACAAGTAATGCAATATTTCCTACTTTATTATCTTTATTAATACAGCACTCCACTGTCTTGTTCTGAGGAAATGCAGCATATTACTGTGTAAATGTATTAGTGTGCCTTGGTAAAGTGCTTATTGTGAAACTATGTCAGTAAAGTTGAGAATATATCCATCCTGAAAAAAATGTGAGTTTTTTTAAGTAACTGTCCCATTTTTCCACTTATATGCTACTTGAAATTTGTAAAAAAAAATGTAGGTGCAGCTCTCATAATCCCAGTGACAGTATTCTACTAAGAGGAGAAAATTATTTTACAAACACATTTGAATAAGATAAAGCTGCAATGACTTGCATCTTTATAATTCATATGTGTATATACCATATTTGTCTACCTGAAAAACATGGAATGTACATGTTTGCTGAGAAGAACCATTGGTGCCTTGCTGTACAAGACCACATCTCTGAAAACATTTGAAATATTTGAATACATTTTGCAAAATAATGTGTTATGACCCTTAGCGTACCTCTACACTTTTACATCCAGAATTACAGACAAAGCAAAAAAATATATAGGAGAAAGGTCCCAAATTAGGGACACTTTTTAAATGCTGATACTATTACTTTAGAATTTATAAAATAATTTCTAATTTTAGGTGGGACTGAGTAAACGTTTAGGAATGCATTTGAAGCACCCTTCCCCCAAAAATCTGCAAAATTGAGAATCACACTGGTATAAAATGCATTTAATTAGTGATTTCAATGGTAAAAATATGCTTAGCATTATCTTTATGCAGTTTACTCTACTGCATGTAGTATTAATTTCAGGAGAGGCAATCATAAAGGCAGTAACGAAAAATCCCTATTCACATTAAATCTCTAGCAAGTTATTCAGTAACTACTTATAATAAACAAGCACTGCATACTGCAACCCAAACAGAAGTCATATAGCTCCCTATAGTGACAAACTGAGGTCACTGTAGCATGTCAGGCTAAGTGAAATTCTCATGAGACCTAAATGTGAGACCTGACTACAAAAGGTTATATGTCAATCTCCCTTTGAGGCTTCTTTACAAACTTTTCAGAAATAGCAGCAAGGTTCTCATTTACAAAAAGTGCCTAAGACTTTTTTCTTAAGGATTTCAGTATTGACTAAGTTTGATAGTGGCATACTGGACACCTTAACCCATAGAGTATTGGTGATTCCAAGTTTGTAAACATAAAAAAATGTTGCTTTGTGGTGAAATATATACAATCCCTCTTATCAGTGTGCCTGTCTATAAAAACCACATGTGCATCCCTTTTTCAGACTTCACAAAATCCTTTTAGAAATGCCAACATACTCATCTAAAATGTTCACTTTAAACTGTCATTCTACCTAGACATTTTGTCGTAAAATTCTATGGTAACAAATCTAGATACTTAGTTTATAAACTCTATTTAAATATTGTCTTCCTAGGTGTAGAAGCAGTGGATTAGCTGCATGTTGCATTTTTGTGAATATAACAACCAATCCTACCACTTTAATAAAGTAGAATTCTCCATTTAATCACAAAATAAAATACTTGTACTCTCAAATAAAAAGCATTCAATGTTTGTTAAGTGCTTTCTTCTATTAATATAGACATCATCAGAACAAAGAAATGCTACAAGTGAGCTGGCTTACAAAGAACCCACTCATTACCACACATACAAGCAAACCAATCAGTAGGTAATGGCCTCATCCTTGGAAATAGATTGCTTTAAAGAACCACACAAGCTAAAAAACTTCACATGGAAAAGGTGAAGTAAACAGTGTTAAAAAAGCTATATTTGTGTGACTGTAATCAAGTGATGGGATACAGCCTGTCAACCCCTCAAAGGCAAACACTTTCTATGTATACCTCTGATGTTTTGAAAATGAAAGAAAAGATCGGCTTCCTAAAAGATAGACACATTTTGTGTGCAACTATAATGTCTGATTACCAAAAAGTAAAACAAATAAATAAAATAATAATGGCCAGAGTAAAGTATTTCATTTTGTTGCTGTCAGACACTTACAGTATATTACCCCCAAAAGCTGTTTCAGTGATCCTTTAATGGTGATCATATTAATGCTCTTCATCTTGACATACTGCCTAGCTCCCAAACAGATCGCTAGTTTTTGTGTATACCAAATATGTCTAATTATAAAGTATAATGACTAATCAAAGTATATCAAAATGATGTTCTCAGGCATTTTGTAGGGATCATGTAACTGTATTTTGTTTTTATACACTGTCTGTCTCACCCTATTGACAACTTTCTAGTGCCTGATTATACTGAAGGTAAAACAAATAGTGATTGGAGTACTGCATTGTAGCTTCTTGCTCTAAGACACATATATTGGCTCAGACAAATAAATGACCAGTTAACTGTGATCATGCAGTTGCCTGTTACTTTAATGTGCCAATCTTAACTAAGGCTGCCACTTTTTATTTGCAAATGTGATGTTTGATTATGATGAAAGTGAATTAATGACAAAATAATGTAATTCAATGTGTTGTTCTTTGGCACATAAATACTGAGTACTAACAAGCTATTTTAATGATTGTTTTAATCACGTAAATGACTGACAAACCCCCCCCCCAGGAAGACAGGCACTTCCTTTCTACTCCTCTCTGGTTCATTGTGTAGAAAGTGAAATACATAATGGTTACAATAATGTCACTGTAATAAACAAATAAATAAACAAAATATTATGAATCACTTTTTGGGTAGTATATTGCATTGCCACTATCCTCCCCTGGCATTATTTTTGTACATATAATGCCTACAACAGAAAACCATCCCTAAAGATTTAGAGTGTCTCCTCCCACTGGTGCATCAGAACTAATGACTAGAGATCACTTGGTAAGTACTGAGACCATTTGTGCTGAGTAACCCATTTCTAGGGTTTACATTACAGAGTAACAGAATATAGAGTGGCTAAGCATTACCTCTTACTATGGAAATACCACTATACTCTAGTTCCATGGTGTACTAGTTAGTACTCTGGACTTTGAATCCAGTGATCTATGTTCAAATCTTAGTGGAGTCTTATGCACTACACTTTCTGAAAGTCAACTAAAGCCCTGACCTGTTATTAAGCTGTTTCCCATGCCAAGGGTACAGGGTTGGAATATTCCCCCCTTCATTTGGCTACTGTGAACCTTGAGCAAGTCACTTAGCCAGACAGTGCTTTGGGGCAATTGAGAATTTGGGCTAGTCTCCTTAATGGTCTCTTTGACTGCATGCATAGTAACTACTTATGAACCTATGCATTCTGGGGGAGGGGGACATAGGAGACTAAATGGCTCTGTGGCATGAAAAGAAGATGCTCTGACTATGATCAGATGACCACAAACTGATTACCAGCTCAGATGCTGGAGGAACGAGATGGGGAATGATGCTAATGAACAGCTGATGCTAACTAACTCATCCTAGGGTGGAGCAGGTGGGCCTACCCACTGCAAAATCAGCACCTGCTGGAGAGAAAGCTGTGTGGTATACAGCAGATTAGTTAGGAGTTGTGTTTAGTTCTGTCATCCCATGTACACACAGTCATCCCATGTACACACAGTCATCCCATGTACACACAGTAGTCTTCATGGGCAAGTGGGGGTAATGTAAGAATGTTCTCTCCACTGGCAAGAGTGAAAACAGAGATCCAGTCAACAAAAAGTTAAATACATTTTATGGAGTGATCCTTTGTATATGGCTAGATTATATTCTAGATTAAATCTTTTGTCATTTATTTTTTCACATATACAGCAGATGCTGAAGTATATATTACACATATCAGCAAGAATACCTAACTTTTCTTGTGCTACAGATACTTGGATAATAATTAGTCTAAAGAGCTAGCACTACGGAAATCCATGCTCTTTGCAGCTGGTAATATTATTGTTATCATCTGAAGAAAGCTTCCAACAGAGGGCTTTGAGACCCTACATCTATTCATTGTAAACTTCATCATTATTAATCCATTTTTCCCATTTTTACAGTGGATCATGTGTCATGTCAATTTTTGCCACATCTTTCTGTGCCAAATCACTCTTCTACTTTCTTTGACAATTTTGCCTGACTATCGCAGGTCTTCTCTCACACATTCCATATGTCTCTTAGCTGGATGTTCTCATCTCCTCTTGCCTTCTTTACCATATTATCTTCGGCATTTCGGGAGATGTGACCAAACCACTTCTATAGTTACTTCTTGACCTTCTCTATAACTTGGGCTAGTTTGTCTTCTGCTCTTATTTCTGCATTTGTCCATCTGTCCCATAATGTGCATCCTACTACTTACCTCATGCACTTCATCTCCATCACTTCAAGCTCCCTCAACTGCTGTGCCTTCACTGCCTAGCTCTCTGTACCATACAGAAGCACAAGTTGCACCACTATTTTGTATACCTTACTCTTAAGCTTTTTTGGATTTTTTCTGTCATGCATACCCTTGAAATGATGTGCCTGTTGGCTACAGCACCTCTGACTCTTGTTTGGACCATTTCATTCAGACTTCCTTCTTCTCAATCACACCTCCCAGATACCTGATGCTGTAAATATGTTACATTATTTCCCTTCTATCTCAATTTTCAACTTCTCATTTTACCCATTTGTTGCTATGGCAACTGTCTTGTCCATAGTCAGTTCCATCCCACATGCCTTCGGTTTTGCTTTCCAGTCCCCTTTCATTTGCTGAAGCTCCTGTTCAAAATCTGCTTTTAGTTTACTTTGTCTGCATCCAACAGCTTTGTCCCCTCTATTTTTTAATGCAGTTCATCACCAGTATGAACAGGAGTGGGCTCAGATCTGAGTCCTGAGGCACCCCACCACACTGCAAACCTCTCCATTGGGTCTATGCAGATAGCCTGTAGTAATTGTACCAATGTTTCCACAAATTCAGATTATCACATTGTTGCCCAAATCACCTTTCTTGGGACCCTGTCACATGCCTTCTAATCCAAGTCAAAGAATGCCTAGTTGTACTCTTTCCTCATCTCCAACTTCTTCCATACATAAATAAGATTAGGTGGTAATGGTTACTTAGAGCAAGTAGGAGTAACTTATTTGTGCATGTACCTTCATGGAATGTGAGCACACAAGGTATGTCAGCTAGCTGACAGTAATCCATACCTCTTAAATGTACTGTGCAAACACTCTCTTCATAATCCTACCGTAATCATAAAACACCTTCCCTAACCCCAAAACTCTCTCTTTACGTTGTGCCTAACCATAACCATATAAATCCCTCCCTAACCCAAAAACATCCAAACCTTAACCATAAAACTCCCTCCCTATCCTTAAAAATCTAAACAGAATACAAATAAAAAATTATCTCAAAATACAGTAAAGTGAATCAACTATCTACAACGTGTGCCTCCCATCTGACCTCAAAAGCAACACTGTTCTCTTTATTGGCATAGCTCATGGTTATACTTACTTCTGGCCTTCCTCCTTCTGCATGCTATAAGTTACCATGGTGGGTTAAATTTTATTATCATGATGATAAAGTGAATGAACTATCTATAACGTGTGCCACCCATTTGACCTCAAAAGCGACACTGTTCTCTTTATTGGCATAGCTCATGGTTATACTTACTTCTGGCCTTCCTCCTTCTGCATGCTATAAGTTACCATGGTGGGTTAAATTTTATTATCATGATGATAAAGTGAATGAACTATCTATAACGTGTGCCACCCATTTGACCTCAAAAGCGACACTGTTCTCTTTATTGGCATAGTTCATGGTTATACTTACTTCTGGCCTTCCTCCTTCTGCATGCTATAAGTTACCATGGTGGGTTAAATTTTATTATCATGATGATAAAGTGAATCAACTACCTGCAACATGCATTTTGCATATTACCTCAGAAGTGACGTGATTCTCTTTTTTGGCATAAGTCACGGTTATACTACATTTTCACAGCCTCCCTCTGTATGCTATAAGTAACCTAAAATGATTTTATATGTACTGTGCTGTTTTAGGCACATGTTCTACCCAGTCTGAAATGTGTGAAACAGCAAGCTGCAATGCTTTTCATTCCCCTTATGAACAGGATAGCAGTCCTTGTCTGTCAGCAAGGATCTCCAAAATACCGAGCATCAAGTAAGGCAAAATACAGTTTTTGTTTATAAGCAGTAGTGTTACATCAGCTTTTTGTATCTGTGTTTCTGAAGGCACATATCCATCCACACAATGATGCAAATATATATTGTAAGTGGCAGGGATATGCTGTCCATTTCTTGAAATAAGCAATAACTTGCATAATTTTCATGCCTTTATAGCATTCTAAATTGGGTCTTTATGCAGTGCAACCCTACCCGCAGTGTTGGTGCTGCGGTAGCGTTGTCGCCTCACAGTAAGACGCTGTCTGGTTCGATTCTCAGCTAGAGCGTCTTCTGCATGGAGACATATGTGAATGGGCGTACCTTCGTTGAAGGTTGTGCATCAGGGCTGGTAACTCGGCACGTAAAAATCAACTACCAATCATTAGCGGACTGGACTTCCGCTGTGGCGACCCCTAACTGGGAAAAGCCGAAAGACACAACAACATGCAGTGCAACCCTATATGTCTCAATCTAGCAAGAATTTGATTAATGTCATCAGCTTAATGGTTATATTGGTAATTCTGTTTATGTCTTAATTTCCTTTCTGCCATTATAGTGTGAAAGCTACCTTTGGTAGTAACACTTACATTCACTGTATGCAGACTTCCCAAATGGAACAAACAAGAGATGTTGATTTATGACACTTCATCCACACTGTGGTGCTCAGAACCTCCTAGTTACAATACCAACAGGGAATGAATGCTAAAGGGAAATAAAGTAAATAAAATCATGGATTAGGAACACAACATTTGTACACTAGTGAAAAGTAAGCCATGTAACTATAATGCAGTGTAAGTATGTGTCATTCTCATTAATATCCAAAGGAGAAAAGTAATACCATAAAGTTGATTAAGACACTTCAGCCAGAGAATCAGATCCATTCCACAGTTATATAACTGGGCTGCTAAGCAGAATGGTTCAGGAAAAGGAGAGTTGCTGTCTATAAATTCCATGATGGTTCTGCAATAAGCTCAATTACTTTTTATGATATATTTTTAACAGTCTCAAAGGACTCTAGCATAACATAACTCAAGATATATCAAAATAGCAATGACAGGTAAGAATAAGTCTGTATTTAACCTCCACAGTAAACCATTAACAACCTATTTTAACAAAAGGCATCGATGTGATAATCTCAACCTAATATCATCCAGTGCATGAGATATATATATATATATATATATATATATATATATATATGTGTGTGTGTGTGTGTGTGTGTGTGTGTGTGTGTGTGTGTGTGTGTGTACATATTTCCCCTTTGTTTGATCGAAGTTTCAAAACCTTGAAAACCATATGGCAGAGACCATATGATCGAAGTTTTGAAACTTTGAACACTTTCAGTTGAGATCACCGTACAGCACAGAATGGGAGATTTAAGCCAAGATGCATTACTACTGCTTTGTCTGCGATTGATACAAATACAGAAACTTCTTGTTTATTTATTTATTTATTTATTTGCTTGCATCTTATAATTATGGTAATGCATTTATCATTATGGGCCTATTTCAGCCACTGTGCAGGTAATAATATCACTAGAAATCCAACAAACAGTTATGCAAAATCACTCTAGATTTGAGCTATGTGAAGATACAAAAGTAAATTTAGGAGTTCATCATGTATAAAGACAAGCACAGCATGAGCAGAGTAAACCATAGTCACACAAACAAAGGAAGAAGGCACGTAACAGGACAGTTCACAGAGCTAAGCCTATTAAGCAGGGCCTTAACAGAAAATTTCAGAATAGTCAATAGTCACTCAGAAAGAACATACATTATTTATACAGTATTTAAAGGAAAAGTATTATATGGCTAGGAAGGGTAGAAGAAAGAAAGAAAAACTGTGGCTGAAATTGCCTGTTCAGCAACTTGTTAACCCAAACAAGAATGTGTACAAAGCTGGTCATATTCAGAAAATGGGAGAGCACTCAATACACAATAATTTACAAAGAGCATCAATTATTTTCAAAATATTTACATGTAAAGGTGGATATAGTCAAAAGCTGAAATGAGAGAAAGTAGAAAAGAGAAAGAAAAAGAGAAAATTGCATACATTTGGAGGGGGGGGGCATATGTGTCACAATGTTGTAGTGGTGAATCCATATGTGTTACGGTAGTTGTACAGAAATTTACTAAAGATGAAGGGGCTTCCGAAGGCTCTTGGAAAAGAGTCCTAGGTTTGGGGAGAAGAAAAATGAAAAGTAATGGTCACTACAGTGCAGCTGGTTCTGTGGGACTCTTCAGGCAATATCATCATAATAATGACAGGACAGTTTTTATTCTGAGATTGCTTTACAGGATTTGCTTGCAAAAATGGGAAAGTTTCAAATGTTAACTTAAATATGAAGGAAAAAAAATGATATTCTTTAATGTTGAGCAGCATTGCTTTTTTTTCTGGACTGACCAATGGCATTCTGTATGAAGGGACAGTATGATGAATCAGCACATTTTATTATCAGCAGACTGGAGGCAGGTAAGGTTATTTATGGAGGAGAAGGCAAATCATATTCAGATTGTCTTTACCTATGGCATTTTGAACAGCTGGTCAGATGAATAAAGTTGGTTTCCAGATCCAGGATAAAACAGTGTTTTTTTATGGATCTAGTGGGTTAATATGGTAGTTGAAGGATGAACTGATATCATCAAAGAATGAGACATTTTAAAGTAAGTGTATGTTCTAGTTATTTCCTGCTAAGATTTTAAGGGACCAGTATGGAAGGATGTTTTGGGCAATTGCCTTCTGCTGAATTACACATATTTTGTTTCCTTAGAGTTAAGTACTAAACCATGTAATTTTGTTACCAGTATTTATTCCTAGTTCTATTTATGCCTTGCTTTCTTTGTCTGCCTTTGCAATGTGAAATCTATGTTGGTCAGTGTCACTTTCATGTACATTATATACAACTACGTATAGATATAGATTTAGGGGTCCCCTACAGATGATCGAACTTCCAAAAGGCCAACATTCATATAGCCAAGACCATATGATCGACTTTTGGAAGTTTGAACGTTCTGAACGGACAGCTCCCTATAGCGCGGAACGGGAAAATTTCCATTTTCTGCACTGTAGTGCGATCTTGGAGTTGGTATATTTAAATAGCGGGGGGGGGGGTGCAGGGGGGCTTGCCCCCCTGTTAGCAACATGTAGGTAGAGTTTTTTTATTACATGTTCGAAATTTCAAAAGTTGAACATATGGTCCAGGCCATATGGGTTTTGACTTTTTGAAATTTCGATCATGTATAGTAGACCCAGATATAGATATAGATAGATAGATTCCAAAATGGAACAAAACAGAGACACTGATACATGATGCTTCATCTTTATCATGAGGCAGTTCATATCTAGCAGACAGAGAATCCCATGGTTATTCCGCTGATATTGGAAAATTGGGTTCTCTTCCATGGCGCCCTGGGCCACATGCCTACTAGCTTTTGCAGACAGGGCTATTTCAAACTCCACATCCCATCAGTGTTAACAGTAATGTGACTTCCTGCTTTAGGGCAACCACCTCAATCACCAGCATTATCCCTTTGTAAACTAAAAACATATGTAAATGTCTAGACAGCACCTCCACCTCCTATGTGGCTGCTCTTTCATCTAGGATAAGCCCCCCTCAATGGCTTGTCATATGTGCTAATGATAATAATGAAATTACTTGCATGTAGGAAAGGTTCTCTCCAACTCCCATCTTTTCTAATATTTAGTAAAAGCTACAAGAAAGATGCAGCTCAGCCAGAGTCTTTCCTGTGTAATACCTTAAAGCTCCTATAGAAGAGGTCTGTGACTTTTTAATTTTTTTTAAGTCTGTACTTCAAGGCAATAAAGCATCACCACATTAAATATAGGCATGCCATGTTTCACCCCTTTTTATGAGCTCATCCACACAACAAAATCAATAGATAGCCTCCCACCTCCAGTTTAACTGTTCTCCCATCTGGGATACCACCTTAGGGTGACTGCAAAATATACCAATTAAGATGGAGACTAAAGGTTAAAAAGGTCATACAGGCAAACCATTTAGTAAACAAATACAAAATCTAGCCAAGCTAGAGTCTTTTGTATGTAATAATTTTAACCTCCCATAGTAGAATCCCATGGGATATATGCAAATAACTCCTTAAGGGCATTCCAATGTTTTAATTACATGGCTCCTGATTCCATGATTTTGTAGCTCTTTACTGGCTTATTCAGACCAATAAACCAAACCCACTAATATGTATTATATTTATAAAGTCATATAATATTGATATTTATTCAGTGCTTACTAATGTGGTTAGTGTACAAAAGTTGTTTGCAGAGTTTAAAGACAGGACAGATTATTGTACCCTTCATACTGTAAACATGCCATAGACTACTGCTCTCTTAATTTTTATTTATTTATTTTTTGTTTGTTTGCTTTGTTTGCTTTGTTTTTGCAAAAGTGGGCAAACTATATAGTCAAAGAATTATTAGACTAATCAAGGACTGTTTTGTCTTTCTAGATATATTTGTGGGGTCTATATTATATCATCGAATGCTTAAAAAAGCGAACGCTGATTGATTGACCTAATTTAAGCGAAAGCTTACAATCTCGAACTGTCAGATCAGCGATTTTTTTCCCAGGGAAAAAAATCACTGATACAAAACGCATACACACAACACAAGCACACCAGACAAACAGAAATCCACACACATGCACCTAAAATCTGATACCTAACCCTACACTAAACTATGCACACACCACTAACTACCCACTTACCTTAACCCAAACCCTAACCCTAAGGTCCGTCACTATCACACACTCACCTCACCCGCTCCCTAACCCTAACTCACTTAAATCTGCCCTAACCCTCATGTCCACTCAATCGCAAACACACCTAACCCGAGCCCTAACCCTGACTCACCTAAATCACCCTAACACTCACATCCACACAATCGCACTCTTACCTAAATCCGACTGGTAACTTTCCACCATAATACTGAAAATACTGAAGCAACAGAAACAGACAACCAAATTCTTTCCCTAGGAAAAAATTTGAGTTTCTGCTGCTTCGATATTTTGCAGTTTCGCGAAAATAAGTTTGATCAATCAGCGTTCGCTTTTTTAAGCATTCGAGGATATAATATAGACCCATATTTGTAGTAGGAAAGAATTGGAATTATGTAACTTTTGGTCGAGAGCAGAGAACTTTGAATTATGTCTTGAAACAACTGTTCCTTTCTAAGGAACATCCTCTCCTGCTTTGCATCTCTAATAATAATTTAACTGCTTATATATAAGATAACTGTCCCTTTCATAGATGTCAGTTCATAGCAGGTATTTCCTCATCAGTGTATGTCCCTAGAGGAGTGTTTTCAGTACTAGACTGAATTACACTGAGTGCTGTATTATGATGTGAGACACAATCCTAATTCATCAACTGTAGCAGTCAAGACAAGAATAAAGGTGCGGTCTTAATAAGCGAACTATACGTATAAAAAATAAAAAATACCGAACCAGCACAGCTAGACACAACACAATTTATTTTAAGAAACAAATGGATCTAAAAGAAGTAAGCACTTTTGCGATATTCACATCGCTTCATCAAACTGATGGATTACATTAAGCACATTCAATTTAAAGTAAAAAACAGCCAATGAACTGCTTAGCATTCATTAATTTGACAATCTTAAAAGCATAATGCAAAAAATGTGTAAAAAACAGAAACTAAGTTCCAAATAAAAACAGGCATCATGAAAAGCACTTAGGTAAACAGTAAATCAATGTCTAAGTGGACGTGCTTTTAAAAAAGGTTTCAGGGATAGCACACCATTCAAGCCAGGCGGTTTATCAGCATTAAAAAATAAAATCCATTTCTGTTCAGGTGTCTCTGTTCGATTCTTTATGTCTCCTCCTCTCATTCCCTCATCTAAAACCGAGCACAGACAATGTGCAACATGTGGTGACACAAAGATGCTAGCAGAGGGTTTGTTTTTTAATATTTCTTCTAAAGTGCTAAAAGCAACACAAATGTCATTACTGAGCAACTTTAAAATAGAATTGGATTTTTATGCAGACTGTACGACGGGGAATATAGTCTTCTTTAGTAGTTGTCAAATATGCCATGTTTTTATATCGGTAAAACTAACAAGTCCCTGAAAGAAAGGATTTTGGAGCACTATAGGGATATTAAGCACAAGAATGAAACGAATGCTTTAGCACAACATGTTTCAGAATGTGGACCAGAGCATATTTTCAAGTTTTTGGTACTTGAAGTTTTAGATGAGGGAATGAGAGGAGGAGACATAAAGAATCGAACAGAGGCAGCTGAACAGAAATGGATTTTATTTTTTAATGCTGATAAACCGCCTGGCTTGAATGGTGTGCTATCCCTGAAACCTTTTTTAAAAGCACGTCCACTTAGACATTGATTTGCTGTTTACCTGAGTGCTTTTCATGATGCCTGTTTTTATTTGGAACTTAGTTTCTGTTTTTTACACATTTTTTGCATTATGCTTTTAAGATTGTCAAATGTTTTATTGGTAATTAATGAATGCTAAGCAGTTGATTGGCTGTTTTTTTACTTTAAATTGAATGTACTTGATGTAATCAGTCAGTCTAATGAAGCGATGTGAATATCACGAAAGTGCATACTTTTTTTAGCTCCAGTTGCTTCTTAAGATAAATTTTGTTATGCGTAGCTGTGGTGGTTCGGTATTTTTTATTTTCTATACAATGCTAATTCATGACTGAATTGTTTATGCAGCTTGTTTATATATAATTATCCTTCCGTTGACCGGAATTATATATGCACATGGTAAAATTGTATTCTATGCATACACAGATGCAGAATAAGCATGGTATTCTGTTATCATGCTACAACTAAGGGGACAGATAACAGAGCCCTTAGAAATACACTGATCCCTGTCCTCTTGTTTCTAAATAACAGCCGTACAGAACAGGGCAGTATATCCTCTCCAGAAATGGGATTCTGCAACAGCTGGGGCTGCCATCTGCTGTACAGATGTCACTACATTTTTCAATTTCTTTTTTTCGGACTGAGTACACGGCCTAATAAGCAATAGTAGAAGGCTCACTATCATTATGACATGGCATGCTGAATTGCATAAACCAGCAAGGTATATGAGCATTATGAATTTTTCTGTGTGCTACTCAGTGGGATCTCAGAGTTTCTGAATCATGAATTCTTATTTCACTGGGTACTGTCTACCATAATGAGATATTATAGAATTAGTCCTTTCTGGATCAGGTAATTAATGCACATGAATTCTGGAATCATTAACAAAGCATTGTAAAATGTTAACCTTAAAGATTGAAAATGCATACATGGATGTATATATTTATTCATGTTTAAGTTATTGGATTTTTACATATGTTAATTGGGTAAGTGAACTGGTCAGAGGACACTTATCAGCCATGACAAGGGCCACAGTGAGAAAGACATATAAATAAACTATAGAGATGTTTAAATAGACATAACAAATAAATGAGCATAAGAGCTGACAATACATGAAACAGATGATACAAAACATAATTAATAATTATAACTTTATAGACTATGGCAGTAGGTTCATAGGTGTTTAATAAGCTAACAACCACAAGAGCATTTATAAGCCTAGCTGTGCATCTCAAATCTCTGACAAGTTCTGATACCCTTGATAAGTGTAAGCAGGAGCTTGGGAGGTGAAACATTTGCAAGTAGGGGCTTGGGAGATGAAACATTTACAAGCAGGGGCCTGGGAGATGAACCATTTACAGATTGCCTATGTCCATTAGAGACATAGGTGCCAAATCAGGGATGAATTTCCTGTTCCCCATCCAATTGTCCAAGTTGCACTTGAATTGGGTTAGAAAGGAACTCTGCTTTACGTAAATGGAGAGCCTGTTCCAGGGAAGAGGTAATCTATGGGATATATACCTGTCTCTCCAGCAGGTCCTATTTATATCACAAGCAAAGTTTAAGTCTTTAGAATGAGTAATTCTGGTGGTTTGTTTTACGGATATGTATCAGTCCATCAGAGTGGGGTTTCACAATGCCTTGCATGCTAAGAATAGATCTCCCCTAAACAGCCTGTAGGAGACAGAATGCATGAATAAGGCCTTGAGGCAGTCTGCATGGGACATGTTACTTACACCCTATATTCTTTTAGTGAGGAACCTCTGTGGATGTTCCAGTTGTTGGATATGCCTGGTTAGATACATACCAAAGACGGCACTGTACTCAATGAGAGGTCTGATAAATGATGAATACAGTGGAACAATGACTTCCTTGGACCTAGAGGGCATACCTTTGTTTATAAGTTGCACAACATAGAATGGTTTCCTCACTGCCGCAGACACGTGATGTTCAAAGGCTAGATTACTATCTATGTGCGTCCCCAAGTCCCTGACTACTGTGTCAACTCTTAGGGATGTGTTGTCAATATGATAGTTACCAGGGGTGGATCATTTCTTGGCATTTAGTTTTAGTACATGGCTGTGGCACTAGCTGTTTGTCTTTGTCAGCCCTTCCTGAAGAACATTTGTGTCAGTGTGAGATTCAATGATAGCTCCTAATTTGCAAGCAGTCACAAATGGAGTCATCCAATGGCCATTGACATTGGCCTTGAATTCAGAAAAGTAAATGTTAAAAAGGAGCGGTCTCAGGACCAAACCCTGAGGGACTTCACTTGTGAGTGGCCTCTTTGTAGAGGTGGACTCCCCAATTCTAACTTAATGGGTCCTGTTGTATGAGACAGTTGACTATCCACCAGGTGACATAAGAGTTTGTACCTAACCTCTTAAGTTTGTCAACAATGTCCGAGTGGGGGATTGTATCAAATGCCTTGGTCAGGTCAAGGTAGGCAGTGGGAACCATTTTGCCCTCATCCATTGCTTTGGTGACCTTCTCAATGAAGTCCACCAGGTTGAGTGGACCTGACCTTGATGAAACCAAGTTGGGTTGGGTCCAGTGAGAGTAAGAGTTGCTAAGTAACATATAACCATATGAAACAGTTGAAGAAAATAATACATGAAGGTTAAAACTCCTTTTTTAAACCAAAATAATGCTGTTAAAAAACAAACATAAAAAGCAGGTCAGTGTGTGCGTACACTAAATACAGTGACTAAACAAACATATTAACTTCAGTGATATATGACCTCAAAAAATCTAGATCCCTCAGAACCACAAGGGCGGGAGACTTAAACCTTGACACGGTTATAAATAGAACGTGCTGGAGGGACAGATTCATCACCCAGAGACTCCCTATGCTGTGGAACAAAATCCCGGTACATGTGAGGCAGAGCACCTCGCTGGCCTTGTTCAAGAGGAATCTTGACCAATGGATGGGAGATCGCAGATATACCCCAGGGATTACTTCAGTGTCACTGCTTGACAGAGGCACAGAAAAATGATAGGCATAGTTTTTATTCAAACTAAAGGGGTGGCGAAAGCCACATAACTATGGGCTAGGCTTATAAATGCCCTTGGGCAGATAGCCTAGTATGAACCTATGAACCTATGAACCTATGATATCTTGACTAATAGATACAGTTACTTCCTTTCCAATAAAATGAGAGAAAAAATAAACAAATGATAGAGGTGTAGCAGATTATAAAAAAATGGGCAGAAGATGTCAGTGCAAGATTAAAATACATGGGCAGGCAATATTATTTTCTTGTGACTAGCCTGTATGCTGTAGAAAGAAAAACAACTGGACCATCCATTTTCTTCCTGGAAGTGAGAGACCCATGGGCCATGTGTTCCTCCTACGTATTACAGTAAAACTGGAGGAGTTGTGCTGTCATTCTTTTTAAGGAATAATTTTGTTACCTTATGGCCCTCTCAGTATCTCTTGCACATGTCTATAATGCCTCAAGGAGTTAGCTTAAATGTACATACATGAGGTGCATGACTCCTACTTTTGTAAGAGGTGTTTCCATAATAATCCTGATGCCCTTGAAGGCAAAAAAAAACTTTTAGTGCTTTCATGTTTCTGCAGAGATACTACCTGTAGTCTGCAGCTTTAGGCATCTGACTCAGTTTTAACTGTCCCCAGTAAGAGAGGTAAGCAGGCTTCACAACATCACAGGCCACCATGGTCTAGAAGTAAGACATCAGTTGAAAGACCAGGTACTTGTACATGGGTTTTGTCTGGCATTTGTCTTAGAGGTGTGGCAGTTGACAAAGAGGATTAAGGCTGTAAGCTGGTAATGAATTACTTTCTGTGCTACGTGGTTTGATTCCCTCAGACTTCATTTACCTGCTGCATAATCTTGAGCAAGTCACTTAACCAGACAGTTCTTTGGGGAAATTGGGAGTTTGGGATAGGTTCTTTAATGGTCTCCTGGAGTGCATGGCTAGTAACTACCTATGAACCTGTCATTTCTGTCTCTTTCTGACCACCAGTGCATGTGCATCTAATCAAAACTAGGTTAGGTGGCCATAGTCAGAGCTTAAGTATTCTACATGATGAAACTCACAAGGCAGCGTGAAATAACTACGTCTTATCATTGCCAGCAGAAGGTGGGCCAGAACATATCAGAAAAGACCAAAATTATCGCCATTCAGTGCCCCTTGATCATAGTAACCACAGTGGCAGCAAACTGCGGCCTCCTCCATTTACATCTTTGACCTGGTCTTAATACATGTTGCTGCACTGATACTATACTACACCCTAACAAGAAACAGTGCTCTCAGACCTCAGTCTTACCTACCTTACTAGTAGATGAAACTGCACAACCATCCTTGCAACATTTGAAGAATCTCCAGGGCTCCATGCATCTCACCAATGAGTGTACTGCATTGTCTATATCTCCTACAAGCAATCATAGTTTCCTCATATTTTAAACAATCCTGTTAGTGAAGAGTGTTCCCTTCCTGCCTTCTTAGCCTAGCCTATCTGTAATCAGTGGGCTACTTTCACCTCACTTAGATTTCCATGGCTGGTCCCTTCAACCTACCACCAAGCACACTATCAGCAAATAGATGCAAAAACCTGTACTCATGCATTGTCAGCAATTAGAACAACTCCCACTTTCCCATTATCAATCTTAGAGGTGAATGGAGTACCATTACTACTTCCACTGTCACCCCAGTAGTCATATGCTTTCTACTCCTACCCCGATGAGGACTGGGATGCCCTGCGCATCTCCAAAGGTACTCATTTGTGAAGTGCCTATTTTATAATGCTATCTTCTCTCAAGATACTGCATGAACAAGAAATATGTTAAATAATGGCAGGTCATGTTAAAAGAATGACACCAGGCAGACTGCTAGACACCAGGCCCAGTTCTGCAGAACTGTAGTTCAATCTTTATCATGAGGTAAAGTATGGTATAGAACAGGGTTACTTCTGATGCACTGTAAGGGTGTTGAACAAGCTGTTTTTAAAGGAAGGA
>NC_056729.1:545832977-545842977 GCF_019279795.1 Protopterus annectens | reverse complement strand
TTAAAGACCAGCTCTGGTAGAGTTTTTATTTGAGTCTGTTAGAGCAGTTGTTGATAAAAAAAGGAATAATTAGCTGGGCATATAAAATATTGCATGATAACTATAAGCATTAATCAGAGGAAGTTAAAAATTTTTGGGAAGAGAGATCATAACAGCAGTTCACATAGGAACAAAGGAAGGACATCTGTTCAGTTCCCACATATACAATAAAGTCCAGAATGTTTAGGATTTTTTGCTTGGAAGTGTTTGCATAGGTATTTTATACCCCAGGGAGACTTCAGAGAATTTTTCCTCAGGTAGGCAGCAAATGTTAGAGGTGTTGTGGAACAAAGAGCGGTAACTGGGATGTATAACTGGGAACATGTTTCTGGGAGTGTAAAGAGTTGGCAGTTTTTTTTTTTAATTTCTTACTGAGCACTTTGTTAGAAATGTTGGTAGACCAAATGGTTGGAACTAAGGAAATGATTCTTTTCACCTCAGATATAGTATCTAAATTGTCTAGGTATAGCAAAGTCTTATTAAGTTTAATGCTACTGTTTTCCAAAAAAGCAATTACCATACACAATACATAGATTCAAACACACACACACACACACACACACACACACACACACACACACACACACACACACACACACACACACACACACACAGACGTACACACACTACATACCTGCCCCTGTGTTGTCAAAACATTTCTGATGCCTCCGTTTTTTGCCCTGGTAAATCAGAGATAATTACAGTCAGTCATTCATGGCAAACATTAGAGTTTCATATTTCATAACCTTCAGTAAATACATGGCAGTGCAAAAGTTATTACGCTAGTGAATTTCAAAGTTTGTTGGAGGAATAATTAAAATCTCTCCCTGAATGTGTGCCTTTGTTCCATCATTAATTTTGGCTTTGTCTAAATTTGTTGGACTATGAGTTTGGAAGGTATGCTGCATGTTCATGTCCTGAATCCTCATAATTCATCGCTAGGATGCTAAGTTAATGCTTGCTGTAGTAAGGGTGTAGGGTTTGGAACCTTTTTTCCCCTTTGCAGTTTCTTGTTTTTTTCTGGTTTATACATTTTTTCATTACATTCCTGGGGTATAGCAGTGGTGCAGATGACTGATATCTGAGGTGAGAGGGTACAGAGTTGAAATCCTTTTTAGTGCAGTTAAAGCAGTAAAGCAGTCTATGTATTATTGGTATCTTGTGGTTGCCCTCTCAACCTTTATTTTTAATTGCAATTAAGGCACACTATATAAAGCATCCAAGACACGCTATATAAAGCATCCTGGTGTGTAATGTTTCCTCCCCTAACCTGGTCCATTAAGAAATTAAGGTACAAGATGAAAGTGTATTCCCTGGTGGCTAGAGTTTAACCTCACTCATATCTTGTAGAGGTGACCTTAAAGGCACAATCTGTTATCCCTGGTGCCTAGTGTTTCCCTACCCCCGGGTGCCTAGTGTTCTCCTACCAACTTCTTGTGTAAGTGCTATTAAGATACAGCAGTTAAGATTTTCCCATATGTCTAGCATTCTCCCATTGGACCCATGTCTTTAGTGCTCTCTCTGGTGTTTAGTGGTACCCTGCAATCCACATCTTCAGAATTATTCCCTGAGAAGTAATGGTTACCCAGCCCCAATGTTACAGATTCTGCTCTTTAGTCTAGGTGTGTGTGGAAGAATAACCACCAACCCAACCCACGCATACACACACACACACACACGCACACACACACGCACGCACACACACACACACACACACACACACACACACAAAGACACACACACACACACGCACACGCACACATGCACACACACACACACACACACACACACACACACACACACACACACACACACACATACACACACACACACACACACACACACACACACACACACACACACACACACACACACACACACACACGTGTGTGTGTTTGGTTCATTTTATTCATGGTTTTATGCGTAATATGAAGGGCCATCTGTAATATATCTTTCCTTATTGTCATCTCCTTCATTTCATATGGGCTTTGACTGTTGTGAACATTTCTTATATATATATATATATATATATATATATATATATATATATATATATATATATATGGATTCACTTTATAACCTCGAAATGCTGAAATATCGAATTTCAGTATCTCGAGTCTATAAAACCGAATCCACAAAACACCGACAAACAAAAACCACGAAACCACATAACTGAAAACACCGCACACACTACACTTAACATACAACACAACTCCGACATCACAACATAAACAAAAAAACAACACACATACACAACTCACACACACATAAGCAGGGGGGTAAGCCCCCCTGCACCCCCCTACTTATATATACTAACTCCGAGATCGCACAAACACAACACAAAAGCTCACTCACACACACACACATTCTCCAATACCTCACACACACTCTAACTCCCACTCAAAACCCTTACAAAACACTCACTTACCTGACATAACACCTACATCCACACACGGCACCGCGCACCACCAAAACCCAAACCCGGACATTACGTAGCGTAACTTCAGAACCGTGAATTCGACATATTTTCGAGATATATTCAAATTCGCGATTATGAACGTTCGCTATTTGTAACATTCGACTTTATAGCTTTGAGATACTGAAATTCGACATTGCAGTATTTCGATGTTATAAAGTGAACCCACATATATATATATATATATATATATATATATATATATATATATATATATATATATATATATATATATATATATATATATGCACAGCATGAGAAAGTAAGTGTTTCATAAATTCATAGGTGCTGTTGGAGCCTGTACCCTACAATCCAATACCAATTTAATAATCTAATCTCTGAAGGAAATTAATGATGGAAACTTCCGTATAAAATCTGGCAGGTGAATCCATAAAAGTGGTACAGACTGTAGTATAAACCTTTGGCACAGATTTGTTCTGTCCAGTGCTATGGCAGTTATACTACATATAGTAGGAGTAACAGCATAACATGAACAAATCACATTTATTTATGTGGGTTAGTGTTTTCTTAAGCTTATTTTATCATTACAATCAGAATCCGATTATCTTTCATGTAAAGTTGCTTATTCCATGTCCCACAGGCAGCATTCTCCATTACACACCTGGGTTTTCAGATGGCATGCTCTGTCAATTTTTATTTCTGCTGATAATCATTTAATTGTCCTAGTTCAGCTCCTTGGGCATGGGATTATGGGTGTTGCTAGACTGTGGGTCTTACACATTGCTCAATCTGCATACAATGCATGGAAACCTTGATAGAATCGCGTATATTCATTTCAGTACTGCAAGCTCTGGTCAGTGCCATGATTTAAGCATAAATTGTTACTCTGAAGAAATCTAATGACTACCTTTTAATTTAAATATGAGTATTTTATAAATGAGGCAGATTATATATTTCTAATAGCAGCTCTGACCTTAAGTTTGACTCTGCTTACAGGTGTCAATATCTTTACATCACTTACATTTTCATACAAAATTTTCAAGACAAGATAACTTGGTAGCGTTAAATAACAAACTGTTTGCACTACTAACATTAATGGCAATACAGCTTCGACATCTTGAATGTGTACATGGCAGTCTGCACTTATAAAAACTGCATTTTATCTATTCATTTAAATTGAGAGAAACCATCACTTTTCTGAGAAATAAGCATTTTGATGTCATAAATACAGATTAAGAATATTGTTCTGCTTTTCACTTAGTTTGTCAGTCAAAACAAATGTCACATGTATAGATCTGTTGAGAACCAGCTGACAAAAATTGAGCAGTTTAATGAAAACAGACCTATTAATGGCAAAAACCCAATCAGACTCAGGAAACACAATAACAGGTTTATTAAAATATTATGAAAATGGTAAGATGTGCAAGCGATCACACTGAAAACAGGGCTTCATCAAATACTACAAAAAATCTAGTTAAAGGGTAAGAAAAAGCATTATAACAGTGTTTGTATGATAGAAGCCAACCAGTAGAACACCTCACATAATTAACATTAAGTCAGTAAGTTAGTCATTTTACATCCTTTTATTTAAATTTTACAATTCGTTTGATGCTGATAGCACTGTTCAGTCCTTACTTTCTCAATAACCCCAAATAAGTATTCATGTTCTGCACCATTGTCATTTGCATGTTCCAGTAATGCAATACTCAGAGATTCTGTCATTTCCCAGCATAAAAAAGAACATTTTGCCCATCACTTAACCATATTCTTTGTAGTGCAGCTTGCATTTACATTAAAAGGAAACCTTCTGCATAGTACTGATGGTGAACCTCACAATTATCATATATATAGCTGCAAAATGTGCATGAATAACAGGACTATTGCCGTTGGTGTTAATACTATGGGACATAGCCTGGGGTCTGTCTCCGTAACATAGCTGTTGTTTTAAGTTAGTGGATCTTTTGCATGCAAAAGTTATATCTGTCACTACCAAACTTCTTTATTTCAGTTGAACTTCTGAGAACTGACCAATTTGTTCTTGTAATTTCTGTTAAGTTGATGACAGCTTTTATTATAGGCAACTACATTTAACATTACTTTCACTGGTACATTGTCCTGCCATCTCTGGGAAATAATGTCTCCCAACAGGCCTCTTACATGCATACTTTAATCTTGATCGATATTTGTTACTTTAGTATTTCCTACCACACTGTCTGCAGTGTGTTCTCCTAACATTGTCCCATCCATGCAGCCTTTGCTCTAGAGTTTGAGGCTAATAGATATGAATGCTCTCTATTAATGAAGTCAATTAGTATAATATCTGATTCTTGCCCTAATAAATGGTTTATCATGGATTGCAGTTTTTGCTAAGTGGCCCTTGTAGTACTGAATGCTATTTATTCTTTTGAGTCCTAAATCCTTAATTCTCGTTCTAGGACATGCAGTCCTCAACAAGTTAAATATTATTAGATAACCATAATAATTAATATATTTTCTTCCAAACTGTTGGAAAGTGTTAAGATTTGTATGAGTCTCAGGAAAAACAGTGTATATTACATACCTGAGAAACAAGGAAGCACCCAGAACGCTAAGATCACTTTTTTCATAGTTTCATAGTTTCATAGTATAGTACTAGACTATCTGCCCTGGGGCATTTGTAAGCCTAGCCATAGTGATGTGGCTTTTGCCACCCTATGAAATTGTACAAAAATGTACAGAATAAATCTAGAATACTGTGTCTCTGTCTAGTAGTGACACAATGAAGGTCCCCTTATATAATAGAATTGGTTTACTGTGCCCCTGTCTAGCAGTGACACAGATGTGACCCCTGGGGTAAACTTACGATCTCCCATCCACTCAACAAGATTTCTTTTGAAGAGAGTCAGTGAGGGGCTCTGCCTAATACGAACTGGGATCCTGTTCCAAAGCATGGGAAGCTTCTGGGTTATGAATCTATCCCTCCAGCATGTCCTATTCATACTTGTGCCGAGGTTTAAGTCTTTAACTCTCGTGGTCCTGATGGATTTGGATTTTTTGAGGTGGAGAATGTCCATCAGATCCTGATTGGACATGGCCATGTACGTCAGGCAGAGATCACCTCTGAGCAGGCGGTATGTTACTGAATAGAGCTGAAGTTTCTTTAGTCTGGCAGAATAAGACATATGTTGGAGACCCTTGATCCTTTTGGTGAGGTACTTTTGTGGTCTCTCCAGCTGTTGCAAATGCCGGGTGAGGTACACACCAAATGGGGCATTGTACTCAATCATGGGTCTGATGAGGGAGGAATATAGGGGTACAATGACATCCTTGGATCTGGATGTGAATCCCTTCATGATGAGGTGTGCAAGGTAGAATGTTTTTCTAACCACTCTGGCAACGTGGGTGTCAAATGAGATGTCGCTGTCTACTTGGGTCCCTTGGTCTCTGATTACTTTTTCCATACTCAGTGGGTTGTTGTCTATGTGATAATTTGTGGGTACTTTGTTTTTTCCAAAAGGGATGACTATACATTTTTTGGCATTTAGTTTAAGGCCGTGACTACGGCACCAGTTGTCCATTTCAGTGAGGCCTTTTTGTAGGATGTGTGTGTCTGCTGGTGTATCGACTATGGCGCCTAGTTTGCAGTCATCGAAAGCACAAACTATAAATTGATTCATGATGCTGGTGAAATTTCAAAATAATCTTACAAGATTTCAAAACTGGTTATGGCATTTCAGTGGTACCTGTAAGAATATGAATACATGCTACTTTATTACAAAGTAGTTGGAATGAAGATGGTATGTACATGAGTGATAAAACATAGTGAAGATCCTTCATATACACTTTGATTTTATTTATTTTCTACCTGTTATGAAACTTTTTAACTAGGAGGCATGAGATATAGCACCCAAGGTGACAGTTTTTCAAACTACCATCCCCTCTGGAATATTCTGACAACAGAAGCACAAAGCAATGAACTTGTCCTCTTTCAAAAAACAAGCCTGTTGACCATTTAAAATCCAGAAGTGCCTTTCTTAAGCAGAAGTCATCTAATAGCAGTAGCCCATTGAATCATTTTCTTTCATTGTATACTATGTAAGATGTTTCCATTGATGTACTGTTAACTATACTCCATGTAACTTGCATTTTAAATTGTGAGATTTACAGACATCTGTTGACTGGTAATTATACCATTTTTTTTTTTTTTTTTGCTATCTGGCATGTAACTAATTCTTGATTAGTGTACAGCTGTTTATATCGTAATAATTTTATTGTGTTACCTATTATGAATACCATAATATAGAGGATTATGATACGGTCTCCAGTCATAAGTTGATTGTAGTGCATGGTGTGCTGTGATTACGCTAAAAAAATTGTTAAATAATATCCAGATTAAGTGCTACTACAGAGCAAGACCCAGTCTTAGCAAAGTTTGTAGGATTGTCAAGCACCTGTATGTGCTGTTAACATCAAGTATGCACCATACCTCTTAAGCAGTTAGAGCAATAAATCTGGACAAAGCCATAAATAAATATGGGACAAGGGCCCAAAAATAGGGAAAAAGTTTAAATATTACTCTTACAAACTTAGGAAGTTAATAGAATAAAAGGTTTTGCATTAGCATGAATTTTCTGAAGAGTATGAAGTCTGAAACTCTAATGTCTGTCATTATTTTCTAACTTCAATATGTAATGATTTGTCATCAATTTCACAAAAAAATCACAATTTTAGAGTAAAAAATCTAGACATTCTGCGAACATCTGTACTGTTGAGAGATATGGTCTGCACTAAAAGCATACAGTGCTGACCAGAAAACAACAGCAGCATGACATGAAACAACTTTTTTTCATCTCCTATTTCTGCCTGCTTTCTGCTAAAGTACATCCAGTCCTTTGGTTATAACTACTTCCTTTATACATGGAATGCATAAGATGCCAACAATTCCGCACTGCTTTACTAGCTTTCAAAGCTGGTACAACACATATTTTTTTTTTAATCTAATTTTTCACTAAATAGAAGTACATGGAGAAGATAAATCTCCATGCACTACAAAGAATTATGATCGGATCTCACATCATAATGAAAAATTATGTGTTCTCAACTTGAATGCTAGGATTCATGTCTTGAGCTTTGCTCTCAAGGTGAATTTCTTGGCATTCATATCTCAGACACATAATATATGCATTATGATGGGCAACTCACTCATAATCCTCTATATTATGTCTTCTCAACATGCATGCCAAAAAATTCACCTTGAGTGGTGAATCTTGGCATCCATGTTGAGAACATATCATTTTAAGTTACAATCGGTGATCCAATCGTAATTGTCTGCATTGCATGGAGATTTGTCTGCTTTGTGTGTTACTAGCTAGAGAAGCCTTGAATTAAAAAAAAGAAGTGTTATGCTGGCTTTGAAACCGGTAATGCATTTGGGAACCACTGTACACCTTTATGTATTCCCTGTGTACGGGAAGCAGCTGGTTATCAAATATGTTTTTACTGAATGTAAACAGCAGATAGAAATGGAGTTGAAATTAACCTGTTTCATGTCCTGCTGTTATTACACTGAGATATCACTTGAATAACACCCTGGGTCAATGAGTGTCAGATGCAATGTTAACAACAAAGGGAGTGTGTAACAATTGTTAAACCCTTCTTAGTGCTGTTATGGTTGGGTCTCACACTATAGTAGCACTGAACCAGGATGTCACTTTACTGATATTTCAGCATAATAATGGCGTTCCATGCACTACACCAATATTAATAGTAATAATACCTATTTATATTCTGCTTACAAGTGTGCTTGAAAATTGTATCCCCTAGAGCTCTACTGCAAAAGATTCACTAGCCTATGGGTATAACTAAGTTAAGCTGAAAATAAATACATCAAAATTATGATCTGGAGACAGAATTTTCAATTGCCAATTGTAATTTCTGGACTAACCACTGTCATTATATATGCATCAATATAAGCTAAATACAACAAATAATTCTCTTTTTATTTTACATATTGGTACCTACTGCTTCGGTATAGCTAACAAGTAAGTAGTTAATTAAAACATGTTAAGAGCAAGCCAAGTAGTAAACTGTCGGATGTAATATATAAAGCCAACACTGATGTAGACCTTTCTGCCATATCTGTCTTAACAGATGTGTGGTTCTAGCTTAAGGAAAACATTTCCAAGAAATGAAGTTAAGCAATTTCAGCTTACAAAATATAAGGCCAAAGATTAATATATTGTTCCTTGATGTGCACATGTTTTCTTTTAAGTGCTTTGCTTCAAAAGACATTTCCAGAATGTGTTTTCTTTGTTCTTTTATTCCACATGCATGGATGGTTACAACAGTGATAATTTGTGTATCTTTAAATGACAAGAGCACCGACTCCAAAGATAACCTTTACAGAGTTCATCTTCTTTGTACATTAAGTCAGTTTTTTCTCCCTTTTGCAGCATGAATTGCTATAAATAACTACCTAAAAGCTATGATGCTTTATTCTACAGAGATGCAAGATGCAAATTATACACATGCAAAAGTTCTTAAACTGTTAAAATAGTTTATTGCTCTTCTAAAATGTCAGTCCAACACGCCTTATGTTTTAAACATTACAGCAACAAAATATAAACTGAAAATACTATTATATGATAATGCAGTTACTGTATGTAGTACCTCATTCTATAATGATCATATATGGACAGAAAATATGAAACCTTCCTTTCTTTCTTTTTTGAAATCATCAGATATTCATACAGCACTATTGGTCATGCATCACAAAAAACAGTTCATAGATCAAGCAAGATAATATTGCATCCACAGTCATACATCATTAAATAAAAGGAGCACCAATTCACTTTGCTACATTAGCTGCTCCTCTTACATAGGAAAAAATGCTATAAACGGTTTTCATACAACTTGAGAGGAAAAGTGGGAAAAGTCTGCTTTGCTGTATACCTCACACAACATAAACTATTAAAAATACTTGCAGACTAAAGCAATATCTTCCCTTAAAGAAGAAGGAGAGAAATACCTGCACTGATGTAACATGACCATCTTCAAACAGTGCAGCAGAGAGCTGGTGCATACCTACCTTTTACAGCAAACTACAACCCAATTCTCCATGTTCATGTTCAGGAAGACAACCTGGAGCAATAACCTGGCACTCAATACTCTGAGGAATATGATGAGCTCACTATGCATGTTGCAAATGCAGGAAAGACCTCAGTAGTGAGTGGAATCCTACCATCACCAAAAATGATGTAGTGGTATAAAGAAAAATATTGGCTTTAACAATTGGCTAAACACTTGGTGTCACTTTAGGGGGATCCAATATGTGTCAGCATGGGATGAGATGTTTGACAACCATTCTAACTTCACCAGGGCAGATTGCACTTTTCTTTCCAAGACTTCTGCATAGTGGTGAAAGCTTTTGCAAATCCCACTGTGCCTTTTTAGTCAAGGCCCAGCTGATAAAACTCCCACCCTAACTTCCAAGACAAATCTACTTAATGCTAGAAGTCTAAACATGAAATCACTGGATCTTGAGGC
>NC_056729.1:545655477-545827977 GCF_019279795.1 Protopterus annectens | reverse complement strand
GCATGTGAGACAGGTCCCAACAGTGTATGAGTATGAATAGCTGAGTGCAAGACTAGGAGGTAGGTGACATCATGTGTGGGAGTGTCAGGCATACTGTCAGTGGACTGGAGCCCTGTGGCTTGGGGTTGCATCCAGCTTAGCACAACAAAGCCAGGAGGTGTGTTTAAACCTGCCCAGCACGTACAACACAGTATAGGCAGGTGTGCGTGCCACGTAATGGGATCTACAGGAAGATAAAGGAAGTGAACCCAGGAAATAGCAGCAGTGTGCACATTGCAGTATACTGACTGCGTGGTGCATCCCTGGGATGAATCAGAATGGCAATGGGAAGGTAAAGCAGAAGTAGGAAGTTAATCAAGGGGTACTAGGTTCCCTGCCAAGTGAAACAGAGCAGAACCAGCCAATTACACAGACAGTAGTCCAGCCCAGCCCAGAACGCCACTATAAACTATGCAAATACCTACCCCTCCATTTTTTTCCCACATCCTACACCATTGGTGTAAACAAGCAGGGAACTTTTAACACTCACAACAGCAAAATGTTAGGGGCTGCAATAGCTATCATACAACTTGTGGAAGAGGCTGAGGGTGGCGAGTATGGGAATGCTGCCAACCAACCCACAGTGAGGAGATGGAGAAGACTGTACAGACCCAGGGTGACCTACCAAGGGCTACATGAGCTGGAGATAGTGAAGTGGTATAGGGTGTACAGGGACCTGCTATAGCAGATTGTTGAGCTGTGTCAGCCATGCCTGACACACAGAACTAACAGAGGGGAACCCATCCCAGTGGAAATTAAGGTATGTGTATGCCTAAGAATACTAGCTACAGATTCCTTCCAAAGGCCAACTGGGGATATGATGGGGATCTCACAGGCATCAGCATCCAGGGTACTCCACCAGTTCCTGGATGCCATGGCAGCACATGTCAGTGAGCAGGTATATTTCCCCTTCACCTGTGAGGCATTGGTCAGCAGCATGTGTCTCTTCCACCAAATAGTGGAATACCCTGAGATAGTGGGTGCAATAGACTGCACGCACATATGCATCAAAGCACCACTCGGTGAGCAGGGTAGGGTCTACATCAACCATGAGGGATTCCCCTCCATCAACTGCCAGGTCATGTGCGATGCCCAGGGCATAAAACTGAACATGTGTGCTGGCTGCCCTGGAAGTTATCACGATTCCCACATCTGGCATCTGACACAGCTGTACCAGAAATTTGCCAATGGGGACATCCCACATGGTCACCTAGTGGGGGATGCTGGATATGCACTGGAGCCGTGGCTGATGACATCCATCAGAAATGCACACACACCCAAACAAGAACTCCATAGTGAGGCACACGCACAGATAAGAATCATAATAGAGCATGTGTTTGGGATGCTCAAGTCACAGTTTCGGTGCCTGGACACATTCGGTGGAGCCTTGCAGTACTCACCAACTACATGTACCCAAATCATCCTTGTATGTGCCATGCTACACAATGTGATCCTGCAGAAACAGCTGCAGCAGGAGCAGCAAGGGGCAGGGCCATATAGCCCCCCACCAATGCCAAGGCCTGCACAGGCAAAGAGTGACTCAGAGGAGGAACAATCTGAGCCTGCTCCAGTAGGCAGAAGAAGGCATGCCCAGTATGCCCTGGCCCGGTCAAAGAGACAACGCATAGCACATACACTGACACAGGAGGAACCCAGGGAATAGCACCTCTCTCTGACTCTCACATACAGTAAAAGGGATGCCAAACATTACTCTACCTGTGCCTAACCATGCGTAGGCAGTGTACTATGTGCATCCAACATAGGCAGCCCTGCAGCACCACCTGCAATACTGGGATACCCACAGGATAAGTGACTCACGCATGCCAGTCAGGATTGGTTCACATACTCAACAACAGTCACAGCCAGCAGGACAGGTGTAGACAAACACAAACAAATGGGATACTATGGCCTCTGAATGAGGGGTATGGGTGACCCCAACCCAGGCCTACGTGGACAGACCACAGCAGGCCAGGTAGTGGGATGTCAGTTGTGACAGCTAGGAAGTCAGAAACTAATATGTTTGCAATCAAAAGATAAGAACGGAAGTACACCGGTATGGCATAGCCAGCATGATGGGTAAGACCACTGACAGCATCGGACTACAGGACATACCAGTACAGTCCTAGGAAATGTGCACAACTGTCAGGTGTGCCCCCCCACCTCACATAGAAATGCAGTAACAGTCAGGTGCGCCCCCCCCAATCCTGTGTAGAAACATAGAAATAGTTAGGTGTACCCCCCGCTATACAGACATGTTGCAATAGTCAATGCCAAATGATCAGTGGATACTCTGCAGACACAGCATGCTACCTGTCAGTGCACAACACAAAGGTTAGCTGTTCAGTACAAACCACCGGACATGCTCCACACATGCATAACAGATGGCCTTACTAGGCATGCTCACACATTTAGAGAAATGAAGGCAATGTCAGTTATCAACATAAAGAAAGGTCATACTGGGCATGCTTACACACTTAAACACATGAAAGCCATGTATGCAAACACCAGTGGACCAGACATATCCAACAGTTCCAATAGTTACTGCTGACACATGCCAGTATGCACCACTCATGCCTTGCACACACAGTGGATAGGAATACAGACATATATGTAAGGACAACACACCATGATATGCCAAAGGTAAATGGATATAGATGTGTGGAAGAAGGTGACCCTGACAAGGAGCCATCCACGCCTGTCCCACCAAGAACACAGCCAAAGGGCCCCAAGCACATCAGTTGCAGTTGTCCACTGGTGTTTGCACAGCTAACCTTTGTGTTGTACTGCAGTTACTAGCGACCAGTACCTGTCAGCACCACAGACTATGTGGTCCACGTGCTAAACATGGCTGTACAAGGACATAGTCAGCTAGTTGCCCTAGACATGCACCTGTGACATATGACCCAGTGTGTGGCCACCTGTGGTGTGTCACCCTTACATGAATGGTGTATGGGCCATGCACACACTGGCCACCCCATAGTGGTACACTGAGAAGCCTGCTGAGGTTATCCAATGTGTAATACACCTTTGGGAGACTTGTAGGCCAATAATCTCTGTGGCGTATCCCATAACTGCATACTGCTGTACTGTAATAGACTAATTAGGTAGGAGTTCTAACCCCAGGCATGACAACTATGTGTGTGAGTGTGTGTCACTGTTTGTGTGTGTGTCTGCCTCTCACTGACTGTGTAAAGCAATTTTAGGTTACTCACACCTCTTACATTTCACATACCCAACTTTGGCAAGGCTGCTGATGTCACCCAGCTAGAAATACTACCCTGGGAGAGCTGTAGTCCAGTAAATTCCATAGCGCATGATGTAACTGCATACTGCTGTAGTGTGATAATGTAGTTAGGTAGGAGGTCAAACCCCAGATGTTTTAATTGTGCACGTGTGAGTCTGTGTGTGCATGTCTGTAACTGACTGTGTAGAGAGCAATGCTTTTTAGGCTACTCACACCCCTTACAAGTCGAATACCCTCCTTTGGCAAGGCTGCTGATGTCATGCAACTTGGAATACACCTCTGGGACAATCAAAGCTGAGTAATCTCCTTAGCATGTCCCACAACATTGTATGGCCGTAGTGTGATTAAGGAGTTAGTTGGGAGTTCTAGTCCCAGACCTGCCAACTGTATGTTTATGTGTGCATGTCTGACTGTGTAGACAGCAATGCTTTTAGGTTACTCACACCCCATAAATTTCACATACCCAACTTTGGCAAGGCTGCTGATGTCACCCACCTAGAAATACTCCCCTGGGAGAGCTGTAGCCCAGTAATCTCCATCGGGCATGCTGTAACTGCATACTGCTGTAGTGTGATAATGTAGTTAGATAGGAGGTCAAACCCCAGACATGGCAACTGTGCATGTGTGCATGTCTATCTGTCACTGGCTGTGTAGAGAGCACTGCCTTTTAGGCTACTCACACCCCTTTCAAGTCAAATACCCTCCTTTGGCAAGGCTGCTGATGTCACGCAATGTGGAATACACCTCTGGGACAATCGTAACTGAGTAATCTCCGTAGCATGTCCTGTAACATTGTATGGCCGTAGTGTGATTAAGAAGTTAGTTGAGAGTTCTAGCCCCCGACCTGCCAACTGTGTGTGTATGCATGCATGTCTGACTGTGTAGAGAGCAATGCTTTTAGGTTACTCACACCTTGTACATTTCACATACCCAACTTTGGCAAGGCTGCTGATGTCACCCACCTAGAACTACTCGCCTGGGAGAGCTGTAGCCCAGTAATCTCTGTAGTGCATGCTGTAATTGTGTACTGCTGTAGTGTGCTAATGTAGTTAAGTAGGAAGTCAAACCCGCGACGTGGCAACTGTGCATGTGTGTCTGTGTGTGTATATGTTTGCGTGTCTGTCTGTCACTGACTGTGTAGACAGCCATGCTTTTTAGGCTACTCACACCCTTTACAAGTCGAATACCCTCCATTGGAAAGGCTGCTGATGTCATGCAACTTGAAATACACCTTTGGGACAATCATAGCCGAGTAATCTCCGTAGCATGTCCCATAACATTGTATGACCATAGTGTGATTAAGGAGTTAGTTGGGAGTTCTAGCTCCAGACCTGCCAACTGTGTGTGTATGCTTGTATGTCTGACTGTGTAGAGAGCAATGCTTTTATGTTACTCACATCCCTTACATTTCACATACCCAACTTTGGCAAGGCTGCTGATGTCATCCACCTAGAAATACTCCCCTGGGAGAGCTGTAGCCCAGTAATCTCCATCGGGCATGCTGTAACTGCGTACTGCTGTAGTGTGATAATGTAGTTAGGTAGGAGGTCAAACCCCAGACATGGAAACTGTACATGTGTGCATGTCTGTCTGTCACTGACTGTGTAGAGAGCACTGCCTATTAGGCTACTCACACCACTTTCAAGTCGAATACCCTCCTTTCGCATGGCTGCTGATGTCATGCAATGTGGAATACACCTCTGGGACAATCGTAGCTGAGTAATCTCCATAGCACATCCTGTAACATTGTATGGCCATAGTGTGATTAAGGAGTTAGTTGGGAGTTCTAGCCCCCGACCTGCCAACTGTGTGTGTATGCATGCATGTCTGACTGAGTAGAGAGCAATGCTTTTAGGTTACTCACACCCCGTACATTTCACATACCCAACTTTTGCAAGGCTACTGATGTCACCCACCTGGAAATACTCCCCTGGGAGAGCTGTAGCCCAGTAATCTCCATATCACATGTTGTAATTGTGTACTGCTGTAGTGTGCTAATGTAGTTAAGTAGGAAGTCAAACCCGCGATGTGGCAACTGTGCATGTGTGAGTCTGTGTGTGCATATGTTTGCATGTCTGTCTGTCACTGACTATGTAGAGACCAATGCTTTATAGGCTACTCACACCCCTTACAAGTCGAATACCCTCCTTTGGCAAGACTGCTGATGTCACGCAACTTTAAATACACCTTTGGGACAATCATAGCCGAGTAATCTCCATAGCATGTCCCGTAACATGGTATGGCCATAGTGTGATTAAGGAGTTAGTTGGGAGTTCTAGCTCCCGACCTGCAAACTGTGTGTGTATGCTTGCATGTCTGACTGTGTAGATAGCAATGCTTTTAGGTTACTCATACCCCTTACATTTCACATACTCAACTATGGCAAGGCTGCTGATGTCACCCACCTAGAAATACTCTCCTGGGGGAGTTGTAGCCCAATAATCTCCGTAGCGCATGCTGTAACTGCGTACTGCTGTAGTGTGAATTAGACACATGGCTGGGTTCTATCCCCACACATGGCAGTTCCAGATGTATTGTGTGCATCACTGTCTGTGTAGGGAGCAATGCATTTTAGGCCAGTGTCTCACAGTCATTTCAAAGCCCTACTTTGGCAATCCTGCTGATGTCAGTCAGTGTGAAATACACTTTTGGGCAAGGACTACCCCAGTAATATCCATAGTGCTTAAAATAACTGTGTAGTGCTGTAGTGTCATACACTAGTTAGGTAGGGGTTCTACTCCCAAACATGACAGGTGTGTGGGTGTGTTTGTAAGCCATATCCTGTGTAGAGGTGGTTGTGACTGTGTGACATCTGTGGCCAATGTGAAGCGGGTTTTTCATTTTCTTATATGGTGGTCATACTATGTATCACAATGTTCACTGTACACGGATAACACATGATATGGCTGAGAGACCAATGTGCAGAGCCATACCCAGACATGTGACATCAAGGCCAGGCAATCACAGTTAGCAACCCCAGTATTACCCAGTGCACACTCTCACCCCATGTGTCATACACACACACACACATGCCTAGGTAACAGCCAATATGTGGGTAGTACACTGCACATTGGCCACCGATAGTAACTATGGAGTGACAACGGTGGGCCACAGAGGGCATGACACCCAGTCCATCTGTCCAATATGCACATACATACAGACAGTGCACCTCCCCCATGTTCTCCAATGGACAACTGCACCACCTGTGGTGCCATCCCATATGACCCACAACGGAAATACCATGCCTGTCAACATGCCCATATGGACAGATACCACTGACACCAAGGAATGCTGATAGCATGCACACCATGTAGGTGCAGGGTCAAGCTGCTGGCCATTACCAGCTCCCACCACAGGTGGGCAGGACTGGCACATCTGATGATAATCTGTGTTCACAACATGGGCCAGACACCACAGGTACAGTTCCACATGTCACTTTACATTCGTGTGGGAGGTGTGTACATCCCAGACATAGTCCATGTCATAGATGAAGGAACACAGACATGGCAAGTGATGCACAGCAATGCCCACACACGGTAGTCACCCAGGTGACCGGATGGGGGATACAATACCTGTCTGTGTGGGCAAATGCAGACACTACATCCCTGAGCCACAAAGCAGACCATCATCTTGTGCCCTGATGCCAAGGTACACCCATCGGCTAGCCGTGGACAGCCATCTGGTGCAGTCGAACACCACATAACTGTGCAGACATGCACATATGCATGTCAGTAGTGGCAACATGTGTGTGTGTGTGTGTGTGTGTGTGTGTGTGTGTGTGTGTGTGTGTACATGTGTGTGGGTGGGTGGGTGGGTGTGTGTGTGTGTGTGTGTGTGTGTGTGTGTGTGTGTTGCATGCTGCAGATGTTCACATCCACACTCCCTACAACCCCCATGGGCATACTGCAGCATGCTGTCTGATGTCAGACACCTTTCCATACCCTTCACCCATACAGCCCTCGTATGACCTGTGTGGTGCATGGGATACCTGCACAGTGATGTAATGTGGCAATCCCACAACCGATGAGTTGTACACCTGGCCCTGCCACGTGTGTCAATGTCTGTGTGTCCTTGTGAGAGCATGGCTGTGTTGACGCTGGCACCTGTTCATGCAAACAGGCACGTGTATGTCACCTACTGTACAGAAACTGTATCTCTGTTGCAGATGTCACTCAACATCACATATATGTTCTAAGTGCTCCACAACAGGTGAACCATGTGATGCATCCAATAATTGCAGTAAACTATGCTAGCACTACATAGTCGTCAGATGTTTGATACCCTGTGCTGCTAGGTGTGTGACACAACTATGCCTCAGTTTTACCCTCCCACCCCTCCCTGACACATATTAGCTTCTGTCTGCATCCCCCACCCCCTCAGGTAGATTTGGAGACCTACACCTGCTTTGCTTAGTCCGCAGCATGTGTAATGTAAGTAATGCTCATGATCAGCTGATGGCCTCTGCACAAATCGCAGCCCTCCTCTAGCTGATCACATGTGAAACAGCTGTTTTAACATCCCCATCACCAATTGTATGGAAGCACACTCCAATACCCAGGAACATCATGGTGGTGTTTGCCCTTGTCACCCAATGTGAGCAGGAACTAGATCTGTAGTGTGCCAAACAGCATCCCAGATGGATTGCGGTGTACCTATAGCAACATACACTATGGAAACAGTGCATCAAATGGGAGGTAGATGTGCCTGACCTGACTACAGCCTGTAAGTGCCGCTATACTGCATTTGGAGTAATGTTGCTTTCACAGTGTTTGTGTGGATATGGCTGATGTACATGTCTCAATACCTGCCATATCAGTTCCATGTTGATGGGGAATCTCCATCTGCAGGGTCATCTGCAGCCTGGGAAGTGTTGTTTTTGTGGCTGCATGTGTCATCCATGGAGCATCTAGCTGCCAACTGCTGAAGGTAGTGTGAGGATTCCAGTCAGTAGATGGAGAAAGCTGCAGTAGTCACAGATGTCATATCCCTCAAAGGACATATGTTGCAACAACCCTGTAACAACAGTAAATGTATGTGGTCATCACAGCAACATGTCAATATTGGCCCTGTGCATGTGCTCCCAGCCACACCTCTGTCAACCTTTGTACATATGTTGTGCATGAAGTGGTGCATATGTGCTGTACACCATACTTTGTGGCATCATATCTGAGAACAAGCCACGGATATATCTGACTGCTACACATGTTATGTACAGTAGGGGTTACATTACCTTACATTACCTGCACATTCTGAGGATGTTCATACAGTAGTGAGGTCTGTGTACCTATGGTGAATGTCGACAGTGTGTGTAGTGTTGATATGTGCCTTAGCCTGTGTGCAGACTGTGGTAGATGACATTGTTCTAGTTTCCTCTACTTTCAGATGTTACATGCTGCCCCACTCTATGGTACTGTAGTGGCGTACATGTTTGTAGGGCCATAAACACACGTGTCCCATACCACAGACAGCCACCAGACCAAACTGTGTAGCAGGCCAGTATATGTAGGACAGTATGTGGCACATATGAGGATGGTGTCGAACACATAGTCCATATACTGTCATACCATGCTAGCTAACCATATGTGGCTGTGGCTGTGTTCACATTCGTTGTGGATATGTGCTGTCACACAGGTGTATCCTGACATGCCTGTGGAGCCTGCTGTATATGCAGGTACATGTGCATTCCCCCTTGGGAGGTGTAGGCCAGTGTTGAGCCAGTCTGCCTGCAGCCTGCACAGTGACTTGTGACATGCCTAGCAGCTGAGTGTACCTACCCAGTGGGATGTCATGTGCAGATACTAGCCAGATGTCCCACTGCCGGACCTCCCCTAACAGTCATGTATGCCAGACAGGGCAGTGGGATACAGTGCAGATGTATGTCAATACCTATCGTGTAGTATGTGGCCATGGCACCCCTGTACCAGCGGTCATACTGTTACAGGCCAGGCAGGGGTGTGTAAATGCATGACCTATGGTGGACATTATATACCTGTCATGTGTTATACCCATCTACATGGCCATCCACATCCATATTGTGAGGCATGGCACACGTGTAGCACTAAGGGCATATGTGTATACCTCTGGAATTTACAGACTGTGTCAGATCCCCACATATATTGGCCAATATCTCTGATGCAGTCCGCAGCGGCATTTCATGCTAGCAGCAATACTGTACACTGATGTCCTTTGGATGTAGTTCAGTAACCAATAGCACACATGTTATGAGCAGATGTGACCTGCCATACACACCATGTCTGGGAAGACAATCCCAGTGACAGTAGCAATAGCCTACTAGTATACCTGCTAGAGATACCTGACATCCCCTGCAACTATGACACTGGGAACATACGGGCTGGGGTTGGCCTACACTTCATGTCCAGGAACTATGGTGGGAATATATGTACATTTACATATCCAGATAGCCAGATATATGATTACACATGTGTACTACACCCATTTAACACTGTCATGGCACCCACCCACTATTGATCCCCCCATCATGTGTGCGTGGTCCCATTACATCTCCTGTGTGATGGGCATGCATCCAGTGTGTGGGCAGCAGTGCTACCAACAGCATGTAGCAATACCCCATACAGGAGAACCAGCACACTCAGGGCAGCCACATATTTGTAGTAGGATCAGGAAGTACAGACAGACTGTGACAGGAGTTGTGTTATGCATTGTACAGTACTGGTGTTACAGGTTGTGGGTGTACATACTAGTTTGCCATGGAATGCAGTCTGTCTGCATAGCACACAACTGTGGGCCTACCCTCATGCTGGCTGGAGCTGTGCCTACCATGTCTTGTCTGTCCAGCACACAGATCTTGTGTCAGATAATACACTGGCAGTGTGTGTGTTGCGTGTTACCAGTACATGGCTACATCCATGGCCGTCCATACCAGTAATTCCCTGACTAAGGGTATGTTACAGACTATCCTGTAACACCTGCACCTTGCATAGTGTATGGCAATAGTTGTTCACATATGTGCCTGTATTCCAGCCACTGTCCATCACCTACATACCAAGCTGTGCACATATGTCATGTTGTCGGTGGTTGATCCATAGTGGGCTGGGAGTATAACACACTGCCATGTCTGCCATCAGTCCACTGTCATTGCAACCCCCACAGATATGGTGGCGCTGGGGCCATATATGTGTGGACACCACCTACACAATACATGTCTGCCCTCATGCACTACAGAGCCCAGTGTATGTAACAGTGATATATGGCCCTGTATAACTGAGTCTAGGGGTGGAGCACCAGAAAAGACCTAGGCTGCTACAAAATGTGGGGTTATCAGGGCTGAGCTGCCTTAAGGTATCTGGATGTACAGTACCACATACTTCACCTATGTACAGATTACTGTCATGAATCTGGGTACTGCAGGACTACTGCCCCCTGCCATACAAACTGTTCTGTGTGTTGGTGTGCACGTGATGGTGTTAGTTATGCCAAGTTATGTAGTAGTTACAACTCGTGGTCATAAGACGTCTATACCACCTACTGTGTTTGTACAGTGTGTAGATAGGGTTTCACTTCAGCAGCCTGAATGATCATAAGCCTGAATTGCATAAGCCTGAAGACCAAAAGCCTGAAATTTCATAAGTCTGTAAACTCAAAAGCTTGAATCCCATAAGACTGAAAATATACAGATTACAAACAATTACACACAAAAACACATACAAGACAAAGGATAGCAGTTTTCACCAAGTATGGGCAGGGGAGCAAGCCCCCTGCACCCCTCATGTGAGGGGCTGTGCCCCCCACACCCCCTGCTAATTAAATATATCAACTCTGAGATTGCACTTTAGTGTAGTGAAGTGCAATCTTGGAGTTGATATATATAAGTAGCAGAGGGTGCAGGGGGGCTTGCTCCCCTGCTTATATTTGATGGAATATAATCTGTTTTGTGTTGTGTTCAGTCAATATATGTATCCTATCTGTTTTCAGTCTTATGGGATTCAGGCTTTTGAGTTTTCAGGCTTATGAAATTTCAAGCTTTTGGTCTTCTGGCTTATGCAATTCAGGCTTGTGATCATTCAGGCTTCTGAAGTGAATCCGTAGATACAGGCTGCTGAACTACTCACCTGGAGTACATACTATTGATTGTTAGGTATCCTGTGGCCCAGTGTGTCTTTCCTATTGTACAATGTGAATGGCTTGGCCTGAACAGCAACAGATTTGAACCTTTCCAACCTACTGTATGAGTGTAACAGGTCCACTGTAGCATCACTCTATTGATATAGTTGTCAGTGTCTGAACAGCTATATGGCATGGCATGCAGAACTGTAATAGTACACGATGACAGGTTACCATGTCAGCAAACCTGTGGGTTTTGTTTCTCCTATGACCTCTCTGTGGGTATATATTACAAGCAATGACTGTCATTTGTATGGGTGTCCAGTCATTCAGGGGTCAACTGTAGGCATAGTGGCTGTTCCATATTGTGTGCACCTACTGCTTATGTTTCGTACTGTACATATAACTGTGTGTGTATGTGCAGTCACATGTATATGTACATATATACATATATACATATATGTATGTATATATATATATATATATATATATATATATATATATATATATATAATTATGTATATGTATAACTGTATCTGCATATCTGTGTCTGTGTATCTGAAGCCTGGTAATGTTGATGGCATCCACATAATACATTCCCTATGGGAGCCAGAACATACTGCAGGATATGTTACCAATAACAGCCTGACATCATACAGGTGGGATGTAGTACAGGTAACATTGTGTGCCCATGTTGCCACTGGCCCTGGTTATGGGATCACCAGCACTTGGTAGTGTATTGCAGGGCAGACGTGTTTGGCTGAGGGGGATGCCTATCCGTACGACTCGTATAGTGTGTGGCACCTCTCAACCCCATTAACATAACATGTAGCCTGTTACACTCCACTCCCTAACAGCTACATGTGCCTTGCAGTACCAGCACAACAGTGTTGCACCAATGGGTTGGTAGGCATGGGAATCCCATTGAGGTCTGCCACATGTGTGTATATGTGCATGTGTGCATATCTGTAGGGTACACCGGTCTGAGTACACATACTCCTATTACAATACACATTGCCACACAGTAGTATGGGTATTGTTGTCACCCATAGGTGTGGCAACACAATGCAACACCCTACTATGCCTGTGGTGTGTGCATCACATGCATATCTCTGTGGTACCACTGTTGTGATATGCAATGGGTTGTTTTTGTAACATGGCCACTGTGTGATAGTGGGGTATGTCAGAGTATCTAGATGGGTTCTAGTGTGTACAATATCCAGTGGGATATGTGGGTGCTGTGTACACTATCTTTACACCATGGTACACCTGGTATATGGCCCACGTACTACACTCAGGTGGCCAATGTCACCGTCACCCATACAGGTAACAGATAACAGGATATGACCCAGTTACACATGTGCTGTGTGCAGCCTACCTGTAACACATTGGACACATGGACTAGTTAGTTAGCAGCTATACAACCAGGTCTCTAAGATGTGTGTCTACCCATTATGTGTTGATCAATGTGTACATGATGGTATGACACACTATGTATTCACCATACACAAACATTACACCCCCCATTACCATATTGTATGTGTCTGTGGATGGTCTGCATGTAGCACGTGACCTGGTACACACTTCACCCTACAGATGGTGTCATGTGTGCAATGACAGCTACACAGTTCAGTAGCACTACATACCCGGGTTGGGGTCTAGACACAGTGTCGCCAAGTCAGGATGTGTGTGTATGTGGATGGGTTGACATAAGGGTGCAGATTATACCAGCACCAGCAGGTCACCGGTCATGTTTGCACAGCCAATAGCTATTATATATACCTGTGGAATGCGTGCTACTGTACACCACATATGTCACGGCCATGGTGTCACCACACTGACATACCCCTGTGGAATATGACTGCGGACCATCCTCCTGCTGACACATGTATGCCTATAGCACAAATGGATGACAGTATGGGGATACCAATTGGTGTTACCAACATCTGAGATGCATCCTAGCTGCATGGCTACACTTCCTGACATGTATGCAGTACACACTACCCCTGACTACATTCTACACTGCAGTACATTGTGGCACTATATCACAGTCACCGTGTGTATCAGAACCATGTTAGCCTGTCCCTGCATCAATGTTATTAATGGCAGGGATGTGACACAAGTATCGTCATATGCACAGGGTGTGTGAATGTCATCCTAGCTGCATGGCTACACTACCTGACATGTTTGCAGTACACATTACCCTTGACTACATTTTACACTGCAGTACATTGTGGTACTCTATCACAGTCACCGTGTGTATCAGAACCATGTTAGTCTGCCCCTGCATCGATGTTATGGATGACAGGAATGTGGCACAGGTATCATCATATGCACAGGGTGTGTTGCAGGTGTGCCAGAGGCTGAGGGTGGTCCAAACATGTGTCACCATGTGTGTGGGTGAGGGGTGTGGTTCCTTGATTGGGGCATGGTAATGTGATGTGTGCCGGTATGGGGACACCCTAGGTGTGGTGTGCATGCACACAGTTCCGCCATGTGGCTGCCCCACATGGGTAATGTTGGACAGCTGCAGACCATACCTGGCAGGGTGTGCAGTTCAGTGCCTCTGGCCACAGACATGCTGACGGTGCCTGCCCGGGGTTCCATGGGCATGTGCAGGTACAGACCTTGAGGTGCTATTCTCCACTGATGATGACATATATCTGCTGGAACCATGTCCAGCTTGGGCCTGGCATGGCCTGCTGTGGTGTGGTGTGGACAGCAGCCCCTGTGGTGTGCTGGGGCTGGTACTGCCACTACAGGAGTGGCTGAGCATCCAGGCATGTCCACGTTGACTGCCAGCTGCTGGTGTCTCTGGCCTACATCCATGCGGACATCACACCACTTCCACCACATGTTCCAGCACAGACATACCACGGTCGAGGAGGCCAACCATCTCACCCTACCGTCTATGCATACCTCAGTATATTCACAGAAGGCAACAGCGAGTTCATGAAAGTTGCCACTTACAGCTGTGAAAGCAGACCTCTGCAGCCTCAGGACCTGTCTGGAGTGCATTTCCATACATGCCTGTGCCTCCATTATGGCCTGAAACATGCTCTTGGTGGTACCAGTTGTGGCACCTCTGCCAGGGGCAAGATGACCTGCGGTCCTCCCATGAGCACCACGGTACATCTGCTGATGTGGTGGCCTTCTGGACATCTGGCTATGCTGACTGTGACCAGACACAGTTGGCATGGACACCACACTTTCCTGGCCATTGCCCTCTGCTAAGGCCACATGTGATGGGGTTTGTAGGGGCACTGTAACTGTGTGCGGGCTTGGAGTGGCTAGGAGGGTGATGACACACGGTGCAGTGTCAGCCTCTGACAACCCCACCTGTGCCTCACCTGTACCTTTATCATCATTGGTGTCTGTAGGGACACCTACCTCAGTATGCATGCAGAAGGGACCCTGACCCACCTTCCCACCTATGGGGGGAAACAAATACACATGTTAAGACCTGTACAGCAGTGCATAACAGTACACACACTCACACACACTTACACTGGCAGCCACCTTACTACCTCACCTTCCATGAGTTTGCAAACAGTCCCACAGTCAGTTACATATGTTCCCCTTCCTGCATGGCACTTGCTAATATACATGCATCACTGCAGCCCATTAACATATCATCCCTCTCCATGCCTACACGTGTGGTTACCAAACCTGACCTGTTACTCCATCGCTTCCCTGACCTGGGTGGACTAGGTTGTACATGGCCTCACAGCTGTCACCCTGTATTACCCTGTGTATGGGCAGTAATGGTGTATGAGGCCTCTATATGGTTGGGGCTGCTACATTCACTACATATGTCACACACCAGAGCCTCATACTACAGTCTTGCTCAGTCCATGCCACATCTGCTGCATAAGCGACCCATCATGCGGACAACAGTACTACCTGGATACACTCACTGATGTGCTGTGGTAATTCCCCATTGCATTTGTAGTACTTCATATGTGGGTAGCCGGTTACCTATCTGCTGCTGGCAATATGATGTGTATACCTGGTATGTACTGCACCTCCCAATGCATGCTCCATGCTACAGACCTTGTTATGCTATCAGCTATCCTGTGTTCAAATACCTGACAGGTTGTCCTGGTGTCCCACATCTCATGCCATGTACGGCACAATCCCAAGGGGAAGTACTGCCATGTGGTCAATCCCACTATCGCCTGTGCATACATGGACACACATACACACCCACACACACGCCTGACATGCATTGTCCACACTCCACTAGATTGCACTTATGAACACAACCGAGTCACACACACACACCCCACACTCCTACATGTGGAGTTGCACATTTGTACACACAGTCCTCCCATTAGCTTTCTGTCAACATGCATTACACATGGAGATCAACAGCATGCAGTGCAACTATAGTGACATCATGCTAGTGGCAGTATACATGTGTGTGAGGCATGGGCTTTGTTGGTAGGTGATGGCCCCTCCCATTGTTAACACTCCATCCATGTACAAAGTGTTACTGTGGCCTGTTCCACACCCTGCCTTGTACCGTGCACCATACCTCCCAGGTGTAAAAACTATTGATGCATCTGTAGTACTGTGTCGATTATGTCAGCTCCAATGCTCACAGCCCCTGTGTGTTGCAGCAACACATACCTGGGATGGTATGTGAACAGCTATCAGTTGTGGATGCCTGATGTCTGTGTTACAGATCACAACATCAGCAGTGCATGTACGACCAGTACATGACTGTTACACTGACAACCAGCAGACCTTACCATGGCTGTGAGGGGTGCCCTACACATGTCCCAGAACTCTGCATGGTTGCAAGATCTACTCATGTGCATATCCCTTGGAGTGCACACACTGCTGTAATAAGCGCTGTGGGGTCAGGGTTATGTCTGCAATGTTTACTTAACCTGCTTGTGTGCAGCTGCAGCCATGGTGGTGTTGAGTCACACATGTCCCTACTGTAGGCCGTGTGTCCTGCCACATGTCACATCCCTGTGGACACATTGCACATTGACAGGATGTTAGTTATCTTGCATGTGTCTGTTGTACCCTTCCAATACCCCAGCATGATCTCTACTGTGATGCAGTGCATTTCTCAGCAACAAAACGTGAACGTGTACAGCATGCAGTATGGGTAGGTGTGTTAGATGTGTGCATGGAGGATAGCCCATAGCTATTACATGCCCAGTTTATCATCATGCATGAACATGAACCATACTCACCGGCTATGGGCTGCTGCTGTGGTTGTATCCTGTAGGGACTTACAAAGGAGTTCGAGAAAGCTGTTGTCAGTGGCCACAGCTGTGGCATTCATAACAGGTGAGTGCAGCATTACATTACATCAACAGTAGAATTACACAATATTACAGCTTCTACACAACAGTTTATTACTATTACACAGCAGCAGACAAAGTATACGACATCTCAGTTTTGCATGATGTACCTGTACAGCTGCAGATGCATACACACAAGTGGTGTACCGATGTGCCCTGGGGCTTTACCTGCACTCTCCTCAGCTGGTGTGTCATTGGCACCCACCTCCAAGATGTGCCCTGCCAGGTGTTAATGTTGTGGACAGATAGGTGCCACTAGGCTGCTGAGAAGCTCCTCCACATGGGTGAGGGGTGGATGGGTGGGTTGCCCCCCATTGCGAGATCGTCCCCCCTTACAGCAGCTGCACGCCAATGTACATGGTGACGCAGGTCAGTGCAATGATGCCAAACCTGGTCATAGGTTCATAGGTTCATAGGTTTATACTAGGCTATCTGCCCTAAGGCATTTATAAGCCTAGCCCAAATTTTTGTGGCTTACGCCACCCCTTATATGAAAAAATACTGTGCCCATTAGTTTGTTGTGCCTCTGTCCAGCAGTGACACAGAGATTATTCCCGGGGTAAACCTACGATCTCCCATCCGCAGGTCTAGATTTCTCTTGAACAGAGTCAGCGAGGTGCTCTGCCTCACATGGACGGGGATTTTATTCCACAGCATAGGGAGTCTCTGAGTGATAAATCTATCCCTCCAGCATGTTCTATTTATATCCGTGCTAAGGTTTAAGTCACTTGCTCTAGTGGTTTTGGTGGATTTGGATTTTTTGAGGTGGAGCATGTCCATTAATTCCGGGTTGGACATGGCCTTGTATGTCAGGCACATGTCACCTCTGAGCAGACGGTATGCGACTGAATAGAGCTGGAGTTTCTTCAATCTGGCAGCATATGACAGATTTTGGAGTCCCTTTATCCTTTTGGTGAGGAACTTTTGGGGTCTCTCCAATTGCTGCAGATGTCGGGTGAGATACATCCCGAATGGGGCATTGTACTCGATCATTGGCCTGATAAGTGAAGAGTACAGGGGAACAATGACCTCACTAGATCTGGATGTGAATCCTTCATGATCAGGTGGGCAATGTAGAAGGTCTTTCTAACCACTTTAGCAATGTGAGTGTCAAAAGAAAGGCCACTGTCAACCTGGGTCCCCAGGTCCCTGATAACCTCTTCTGTGCTTAGTGGATTGCCACCTATATGGTAGCTTGGGGTTACCTTGTTTTCCCGAAGGGTATGACTATACATTTTTGGCGTTTAACTTCAGGCCATGGCTCTGGCACCAGCTATCTGTTTCCGTGAGTCCCTTCTGAAGGATATCCGTGTCCGATGCACTTTCCACTATGGCGCCCAGTTTGCAGTCGCCTGCAAACTTTGTCAGCCAAAGTCCTCCCATGTTGGCCTGTACTTGAGAAGTAGATGCCAAACAATAGGGGCCAAGGACCGAGCCCTGTGGGACACCACTTGTGACCGCTTGAGTCTGACACAGCGCCAGCAACTCTAACCCTGTGGGTTCTGTCCTTAAGCCAGTTTGCAACCCATCTTGTGACATATTGGTTTACATTTAAGCTGGTAAGTTTTTCTACAATACCCGAGTGGGGTATTGTGTCGAAAGCCTTTGCAAGGTCAAGGTAGGTTGTATGGACTGCCTTTCCTCATCAATGGCCTTGGTGACTGTTTCGAAGAAGTCGACCAAGTTCAAAAGGCATGATCTTCCCTTGACAAAGCCAAACTGGGTCGGGTCCAATGTCTGCAAGTCCCCTATATCTTTGTTTATGAGCTCCATTATGATCCTCTCCATAGCTTTGCAGACTAGACTTGTTAAGCTTATGGGGCGGTAATTACCAGGGTCCGTAGAGGTGCCGCCTTTGTGGAGTGGGACCACAGTTGCCGTACGCCACACCTTGGGCACGTATCCTGTGGTAAGGCTGAGATTAAACAGCTGCCTTATTTGCGGGTTTAATTCCTCATTTAGCTCATGTAGCACACAGCCGGGGACACCATCCGGTCCCATTGATGCTGTGTTTTTAGCTTTAGAGAGAGCAGCTTTCACCTGCGCATTTGAGATGTCCGGGAGGCTACACTCGGCTGGGATAGTTATCTCTCCTTTAGGGGGGTAAGAGGGGGGTGAAGTTTGCACTGAACCTGTCTGCCAGTATGTTGGCAATGTCTGTGGGTTGATTTTATGAGTGCTCATATTTTTTTACTAATAATGATCAGGGGTGACTTCCCTTTTATGGATTTTGTTCTATCATGTAATAGCTTTCTCCTCTTATTGTAAAGTTTGTTAATGGCTGGGGTCCACCAGACTGGACGTTTGCCCTTTGTGGAAAGAGTCTTGGTTTTATTTGGGATTGCCTGATCCATGCAGTCCTGGAGGTGTTCATAGAAGGCATTTGTAAGGGCTTCCGCAGCTTGGGTTGTGGTTTCCACTGGCTCAGGGGCCTTGAAGGATACCACACCAGTCTTGAGTAGTAATACAGTCTGACATCATTGACACTGTGGACTAGCTCATTACACAGGGCAGTCCTCACCTGCTGGTCATTGGCTGTCCAGCCAAAAAGGAGTACATAGTGCTGTACCAGATGGTCGATGATGATAGTCATTTCTGCGGCACTGTACGCAGGAAGGCGACTATGCAACATGACTTTTGGAAGGCATAAAGATGGAAACAGGTCTGAGCCACCCATACAGCAGGGTTACCAAAGTTCTTAATACACATATATGCCCCCCCCCACCATATCAGCTACAACACGTTCACAGACTGCAATTGTTATGTCAGCTGCTTACCTACCATTGGGACATATGTTGTATTGTACCAAGCTTTGTGCTATGTATATGTGCCACACTTTGTGCCATGTGTTTGTAGCCATGCTCCCTGTGGGGACACTTATCTTTGTTGACCTGTTACAGACTATTCCACCTGCATGCCATTGTCAGTGCCACTATATATATGTGTGTATAAATATACATCTATGTACATATATGTGTAGATATATGTTGTATGTTGTTGATATACCTTTGTCTATATGAGTGTCTGTATCTGTACACATACACGTCACAGTCCATATCACACAGATATGTGGAGTACATACAGACATTCGGTCCACATTCTGTAACCGTCTTTCATTCACAGCTGCATTGTTCTGCCTTGCTGCAACACAGACAGGTGCCACATGTGAACACAGCCTTTCATTAGGGTGGTAGCTATGGTGTGAGATTGTTTGTATATCTATTACACACCTATGGCATTTGTGCATGCTATATTACACATTCACATGACTGTCCTGCAAGTGCTGTGCATTGACACATGTGTCTATCATGACGGCAGTACATCCACCAACAGCTATTCTCCACACTAACATAACATACACAGATATTATGGCTGACATCTTTGTCATTCATTGCTGATCTGCACAGCTGGAGGGTATGTCCCACTGCTTACAGGGACAGACAGTATTGTCCAGAGCAGTTGTTCAGCGGGACATCATTATAGGGACAACTACAGATGGCACATATCAAACATTCTACATCATACATCCTATTAATCTATACCACATCCTACATTAAATTACATACAGTTGTGTTTTACATACCTTTTAGTGTTTGGATGGGTCTGATGCCTTCCCGGTTGTGGGCTGTAGTACTGTGCTCCCCACTGTGTAAGTTCCATGGTATACGTTTGTTTTCTATTACTTTTTTTTTGTTGTTGGTTTTTTCTTTCTCTCTCTCTCTCTCTCTCTCTCTCTCTCTCTCTCTCTCTCTCTCTCTCTCTCTCTCTCTCTCCCTCCCTCTCCAGTAGAGCAAATGAGTTGGTTTGAATGGATTTCAGCACGGCTTTTGTAGGTGATGCACATGATCAGGTGATGGGCTCTTCACCAATCAATGTGCAGGTGTTGACTGCGTGCAGTCTGCTGTGTAGTGATTCTGTTAACCATCATCACGGCAAACCAGTACTATAAAATGCTTACTCGTGTGGGTGTTGTCCCTTCACCTTTCCAGTATGGAGGACATCCTTCCTCTATATGGGCAGCAGTGTTACAGATGGCAGGTGGCAGTACTTATTACAGTGGGGCTTGCAGACACAGGACAACTACACAATCTTAGGCTGTTCCAGACCTACAGGCAGAGTGAGTGGTGCTGTCATGTGCATTGTTTATTGCTGGTCTTGCAGTATTTATGTGTACATAGTAGTTTAGGATGGTATGCAGTCTGCCTGCATAGCTCTCATCAGTGGGCCTATCCACATGATGGCCAGTGGATTGTCTGTTTGCTTTTGCCTGTGCACCAAACAGGGCTTGTCCTAGATATATCCCCAGCAATCTGTCTGTTGTGTGCTATCAGTACATGGCTACTTCCAGTTCTGTTTCTTATGTGTTATTACTGCATAAGGGTATGTTGCATTGAATCCTGTAACACCAGCAATGTGCAGGGTGTGTAACAGCAATATTACGAGTATGGCCCTGTGTTCCTGCCTCTGTCCTCCACATATATGGCTGGCTTTGTCCTGCTGTGATATGGTTAGAGGTTGTTCGGTATTGGCCTATAATAATATACTGCTGGCATTCTTGCTGTCATCCCAGTCATATCGTGGACTCCCATGATATTTGTTGTTCAGGGTCCATACATGTGACAGATACATAGACATTATCACAGGTAATAAATGTCCCACTAGGCCTTGACTATGGGGTGTAACTAGCGGCTACTGAACTACATCTGTTATTGTTTATTGTTACCTTTCTTGATGGCAAATCCTTTGTCCTCAGTTGTACGAACTAACAGGCCTGTCCTAGACAACATAGTATGTTATATATCCACATTGTCTGCATCTACTTTTCTGTGTGGGCCTTGCATTCCTCACTGATTACATAAGTGCAGATCTATGTTCTGTCAGTTATGGCATACATTATTGTAAAATACACCATTACAAGTTGTCTGTGTATACATACCTGTGTGTTGTCTCATGTCCTTTGAATAGTGAGTGGACTATGTGTAATTCCATACTCCTGTTCAAGTGTAAATGTCATTTAGTAGGTTATACAGCAAAACAATTTTGTTATACTGATTTCACACAGGAAATAGAATGTGCTGCAGTGGAACCCGAACCAAGAATGTGTTCACGGTAGGCGGATGCTCTCCCCACTACACTATTGCAGCTCTGTGTAATTTGCATATTTCTACCTTAATTTCATACCCATGCTCCCTTTCCCTGGCCCCAAGCTCCATGTACACAGCATCCATCCATTTTGCAGTTGCTAGCCCCACCATACCACACCTCCACATATTTCCCTCTCTGCACGTCTTGGTATTCCTCCATATTACTGTCTCGATGCAACCTTCTGTAAGCTCTTCATCAGTTTAGTCTATGTACATTCGAGCCTTCCCTTCATCCGCCTCCAATACTGGTGGAAACATTATTGCGACCCATAACGTCTGATGCATCCCAACAGGGACGGACCTGTTGTTGTGTCACGAGTACATGTTGCTGGTCTACATTGTTTCTCCCACTGGTAGCATCCTACCAGGATTTTCAGATGCAGTGGTTTGCTCACACACTAGACCAGCCTCATCTCCAACTTCCGCGGATGAAACACACCCCTACGCCGTGGCCCATTTTCCATTCCTCTCTTCAGTATTATACGAGACTACTGTTCTCACAGTATGCGTGGACAGGCACTGTTCATTGGTACTCATGGACTGCTCGGAATACTGTGACTGAGGAATATGCACATGTTTGCTGGTATTAATGTACATACATACATTTCCTATACTGTTGACAGACTGTGCTGGATGATATGTTTGTGATAACAGCAGCTGATTGTATATCTGCCATGCCTTCGTGCTAACTCATTTGGACTATAGTGTGCAGGGCGGGGGACCTGGGAGTGCTGATTATGCTGTTACTGGCCACAATGAGGGCTGTGGGCTACACCATGCCTAAGGCACTGTGGGGGAAGTGTAGGTGGGTATGCGCTGGTGTGCACTAGGCTCAAACCTGCTAACCTCCGGTTATGGCGTCTTACACTGGATTGGCCTCCACATTGCTTAACCAGTGTGGGCATTACTTACCGCCGCCCACACAGGCATACTCCAACACACAGGGGCTGTGAGCTGCCACATATACCCACGCTACTTCATGTACATGTCGGTATTATACATGCTTAAGTCAGGTGTACATGTCAAGTATGACTGTTCACGAAGGACAGTGTAAGGTTAAGTGGAATTCCAGTTTAGCATTTCTGGTTAGGCTACACTCAGGTATTCGGGTTAGGTTTAGTTATGCCATACCTGTGTTGTAGAGCAGATGTGACTAGTGGAAGGTGGAGGGGTGGAGGGGGGTGAATTTTAACTGTATAGTAGGCTGTTCGACTGATTGTTGGGGGAGCAGTAGTAAAGGTTTGCAGGGTGTTGGGATATGTATGCGGTGCAGGACAGGAGTTGTCAGTGTCAGTAGTTGGTGTAGGGGTCTGGAGTGTTGGGGGGTGGCGGACTTTGCCAGGTGGTGATCCAAGTGTGCTTTGGTTTTCCCTTCATGTGTTATTTACATGTGTAGTCAGGGAAAGCTGCGGTAATACACCTGGGTTGGGGGTTCCAGATTCTGCCAATATAGTTGTGTGGAGGGTGTCACCTACCTGTAACTGTGAACATTACTACAAATGCAACAGGGGTCGATAGGTTAAGTGGTGTTATTGGGCCACACAGAGGGGCTAATAGTGGGGACATGTCCAGGGATGTGCAGGACAGCTGACGGGAAGGGCCACAGCTGGCCATTTCTTCTACAACGACAGCTGTGTATATACCCTGCATTTGGGGGTAGGTCTGGACAATCACACCCCTGGGTGGGGGTGAGGACAGCATCAATAATATCTTGTGAGGCCAATTAGTTCGGCTTACATGCCTACAGTGGGGTGTTGTGACCATGTGTTCTTTGGTGTCATTTAGTGGGTTTGCAACAACACATCTGGTTATACCATCCTTTGCCATGTAAACTAGACTTTGCTGCAATGGGACTCATACTGGGCATGGCTGCTCGTTAGGTGTCAGCTCTGCCCAATGCACACTATTGCTTACATCCCTGGGGTGGTCCACATAGAACCTCTCCAGCCAACATCTGCACAGCTAGGCCCATAATTTCATACCCATAGTTCCCAAACCGCACATCCTCTTCAGCAGTCTTCCTTACTCCGGGTGCAGGTCAGGTCTAAACACACCACTACACACTGCCCACTCTCCACATTTTGGGACACATCACGTACGCTGTCTCGCCCCATGGGTCATCAGGCTTCCCCAACCTTATAGTCCGGGAACATGCGTGCCCTGCCGTAGGTTATCCGTATAATGGCTGGAAGCCCGAATAGCCATAACATTTTTGGGTTGTCCCGTAAGGGACATTCTTGTCTTTGTTTCAAGATTAGACTTAGTGGGTCTCTCCCACTGGTAGTATCGTAGTATCCTGCCTGTAGTCTGGGAAGCAGTGGTTTGTTTACTTTTATTGTGTGTTTGCATGTTTCACCTGTCTAGCAGGGTTGGGGGGTGATGCTACGTGTTAAACGTTTGTTGATTGGGCCCCTCGCCCCCATTGGCACAGCCTGTGAACATATGCAATTCTTCACTGCTGTATCATATCATAGTTTTATATATATATATATATATATATATATATATATGTGTGTATATTTACACACACATATACACACACACACACACACACACATATATATATCTGTATTTTTATATATATATATATATATATATATATATATATATATATATATTGCTGTACATATATAATCTAACGACATATGGATGTATGGGTGTCTGCAGATGTATATATCTATGTCTGGGTATTTATATATATGTCTGTCTATGTATGTATACATTTGTACCGCAGAGAGGGAGAGGTATATCTCCATGTAGTTATGGGTATATATATATATATATATATATATATATATGGGTCTACTTCTAATGCCCGAAACGCCGATTCACGACAGGAAATAACCGACGCCAGAAACCCGACAACACACAAACCCGACAACGCGAAACACCGAACACCATAACACCGACACACTACACGTCAACAACACAGTACACTACAACACATATCCACTAGCCCTAACCCAAACCCTAACCCTAAGCTCCGACACTACCGCACACACTCCCTACCTGCACCCTAACCCTAACTCACTTACACACCCCAAACCCCAAGCTCCGACACTACCGCACACACTCCCTACCTGCACCCTAACCCTAACTCACTTACACACCCCAAACCCCAAGCTCCGACACTACCGACAACACCCCCTACCTGCACCCTAACCCTAACTCACTTACACACCCAAACCCCAAGCTCCGACACTACCGACACACTCCTACCTGCACCCTAACCCTAACTCACTTACACCCCAAACCCCAAGCTCCGACACTACCGCACACTCACCTATCACACACCCTAACCCTACATCCCTGAGTATTGCACACTTACCTGTCCGCTCCCTACTCCTACATCCCTCACTATCGCATACTTACCAGGTCGCGCTTACACATTCCCCTTGTCGGTCTTCCGTCTGTCGGGATTCGAGCGTGTCGGTCAACTGCGTTGTCGGGTTTCTGGCGGTTATTTCCTGTCGTAAACGGCGTTTCGGGCATTAGAAGGAGACCCATATATATATATATATATATATATATATATATATATCTACACACACACATACCTCTACATATTTACATCTACATCTGGTTATACCATTCTTTGCCATGTAAAATAGACTATGCTGCAGTGGGACTCATAGTGGGAGTGGCTGCCCATTGGGCGATGGCTCTGCCCAGTGACCACTATTGCTTACATCCCTGGGACAGTCCGAATAAACCCACTCCAGCAAACACCTGCACACCTAGACCCATAATTACATACCCATAGTTCCCCCACCCTCACCTCCTCTATAGCACTCATCCTTATTCTGGGTGCAGGTCGGGTCTAAATATACCACTACACATTGCCCACTCTCCACTTCACGGGACCCATCTCATACGTTGTCTCAACCCATGGGTCATCAGGCTTTCCCACTCTTGTAGTCCGGGTATGTATATGCCCCGCCTTGATAGGTCATTGCACGGGCTTCCTCCTATAACAAGACAATTTTTGGAGTGTCCTGCAAGGGATGCTCCTGTCTCTGTTCCAAGATTAGACTTTTTGGGTCCACTGTGTCCCCCCCTCAGTTGTATCCTGCCTGTGGTCTGGGGAGTAGTGGATTGTTTAAATTGTTTGTGGGTTTGATTGTATGTTTGCCCTGTCCGGCTGGGGGGGGGGGGGTTCATGCTCCGTGTTATACATTTCTTGCTTGGGCCCTTCACCTCCATTGGCATGGCCTGTGAACATATGTCATTCATAAGTGCTGTATCTTATCATAGCTGTATATCTGTGTATATCTGCACACCCACACCCACACACACACACACACATATATATATATATATATATATATGTATATATATGTATATATATATATACATATATATATATATATATATATATATATATATATATATATGTATATATATATATATATATATATATATATATATATATATATATATATATATATTTATATATATATAAATATATATATGTGCCTGTGTGTGTGTGTGTGTGTGTATATGGCTGCATACATACATACATACATATATATATATATATATATATATATATATATATATATATTGCTGTATATATATATCTAACGACATGTGGATGTATGGGTGTCTGCATATGTATATATGTATATGTGGGTATTTATTTATATGTCTGTCTATGTATGTATACATTTGTACTACAGAAAGGGGAGGTATATATCCATTTAGTTATGGGTATTTATACTAACACATATACCTCTAAATTTTTAGCTACATATCCGGTAATGTTGACTGGTATTGCTGGATACTGTGTTTCATGTGCATATCGGCCAATCTTGTGTACCCCGTATGCTTTGCTATACATACATCTAACTTCATTGGTGTACACAGAGTCACACGTGACATCTATTGTTAGTACCAGGAATACATTCGTCCCATGCGGGATGACCCAAACATTGGGTATTCAACCTTCGTCTATACCTAGGGTTACATAGGTACTCCTGGCTATGTGCAGGGTCTCCGGTGTGTGCCACATCTAGGATACTTGGGTCGAGACATCATACGGGATGGGTCCCGAGGGGGGGGGCAATGTGTGGTGGTGTGGTAGCTATGGGCTGGTAACCAGGGTAGTGGTGGTGGCTGCATGTGTGCTGCAGGTGGGGGGGTAGCAGAACTGTGGGTTGTGCATGTATGAGTTGGGGATGGTCTGGGTTGGATAGGCCTGTACTGCTCAGCCCGCCTAGTGGGTGGGGGAGAGGGGTATGTGATGTCGACATGTGACACATAACATAGGGCTGATTTAATTTCCTAGTTCAATGACAGACATACAATACTATGAGCTTGGTAGTGTATTGCAGGGTGGATTTGTTTGGCTGGGCAAGGGGTATGCAAATTCATACGTGACGTATATTGTTTGGGGCCTATCAGGCCCATTGACGGTGCATGTGGACATATATGTTTCTGTTCATTTACCATTGGTATCTACAGATGTCTGGCCATATATACCTCTGTGGGTATATATATTTGCTTACATATGTCTAACTATGTCAGAATATACCTTCAGAGACATATATCTGTGTACATATGTCAATTGATGTGTATATGTGGACATATAGATGTTGACATATATATGTGTAGCTGACAGCATTTGCATTTATATCTGTTCATATATTTGTGTGTGCGTGTGTATATATATATATATATATATATATATATATATATATATATATATATATATATGTGACTACATCTATAGATATGTTGTATCCATTTGGTTAGTGATATATTTGCAGACACACGCCCATCTAGCTGTAAGTATACATTCTCTGTATTGTTGCCTGACTGGGCTGGGGTTATGTTTCTGACAACATACAACTTCTGAGTATCTGGCATGGCGTAGTGGTAAATCATTTTGTGTATGGTGTGCATGATCCTGGGTTCTGGACTTGCAGAGGCTGTTTGTTTTGTTGCTGGGCAGAACACCGGCTATTGGATACGGTGTGCTTAAGGCACTTTCATGCGGTTGTAAGCGGGTTTGTGCAGAAGTAAGCAGTGCTGACTTCCAGTCACAGTGTCTTAGATGCAGTTAGTTTCTCCTTTGCTTAATCTGTGTCGGTGGTGCTTCACCCTACTCAAATGCACTTGCACATGCTTACTGGTGTTTACATATGCTTACTACTGCTTATCTGTGCTTACACCTGCTTACTGCTGACTTATTCATTATGGTACTGACTCTTCACATGTGCATTTAATGCAGTACTCCAGCTCACATTTAAATGTTATTTAGTAGGTTATACAGCAATAAAATGTAAATAAATGTTTGTATACAGATTTCACATGGAAAATAGTATGTGCTGCAGTGGGACTCAAACAAGGAATGCCTGCTTGTTAGGCAGATGCTCTGACCACTACACTATTGTTGTGCTGCTTTATTTGCTTATATCTTCCTTGTTATCCTCTTCAGCCTTTTAAGCTGCTTTAACTGTAGCTAAGCGATGGTCACACCCACGCACCTACGGTTAACTGTACTCAGAGTTTTAAAAGTAATTACAGAGGTTACTTCTTTTTATTTTTATGTCCTGTTGCTGTTGTACTCATGGGGGACTGTTGGTGGGAATATGCAGACACCTATGAGCGGTCTCACTCATTTATTTGCAGTTTCTGCTGTTCTACTTTGCAGGGGCATGTTTATTCTGAGAGCTCTGCTCTCAGACACACCCCCTGCACTCATCCATGCTCCGTGTAGGATTAGGAGGTCAGGCAGCATGCCTTCATTAATATGCTTGGTGCGCCGCCGTCCTTCTCCTAAACAGCCGCTTCCGTGTAAGACTAGACTAGTCCTGCATGGAAGATTAGTGAATCCGAGGGCAAGTGTTGTTGCCCGAAGAAGTTTGATCATTGATCAAATGAAAAGTGTTTCAAATTGATTGTTTTTTTATTTGTGAATAAACTTCAGTTTCGGCTGTGAAGCTTGTTTCCAGTACGTATTTGTTATTTTGTAGTTGGAGTATTGATCTTTATCAAGTTTTCATTAGAAATGGTAAAAACACACATACATGCATGGCTCCTTAAAATAGGAAAGGCAACTTAATGTTTATTCAGATATCCAAGATGCTTCCTAATAACAATAGCAACTCATATCAAATGTAAGTGGTTTCAGAACTGTTACCTAACTCCTAGGTTTAGAAAAAACTTCACTCCAAAACCAGTATTCCTACAGTATGCTGAATACTTTTAGAGATTTTTTTTTGCTTTGCATTTTTTACAGTAGCATATAATATTAATAATAATAATATTAGACAAGTTAATTATCCATTATTGTTCTGTTAAATATCTTTTTGCTTCATAGGCTTATTATCTTGGTTGCTTGTTATATAAAAAAGTTATCATCTAGATCTGCTTATTAAATATGCATGATGTTTCCCTACTGTCATGTCAGAGAGTGTCTGCCATTACTACATTAGTTAATGGTTTATTTATTTTCCATTTCAATTAATATAAGTTAAAACAATGTAAGGAATGTTTTCTTCCTTCAGACAAATCATTCTCACTGTCCTGTGTATTTTTATATCAAATCTGCTGAATTATTTTTATGTAGCCATCATTTTTTTGGTATGCTTTACCCAAGATCTTCCAGCATCGCTACCATGGAATACTTGGCTGCTGTTAATAAGCCACAGTTTTATGTAAAATATCTTACAGTTATAAAACTGTGGATATTAATTGGACAGCCCTTTTCGTACCATATACTCTTTCCTCCATTTTAAAGAGACTCAGGTCTTTTAAGAGTTCCATTGCTTTGTGGAGCCTACTTTCTTACACTGGCTTTTCTCTGGTTCATATATACACCACTGATTTGTCTTTTAAAAATGTTTTTGTTGAAGTGGACTCATAAGATTATGAATGGAGAGGTACCAGTATTGATCTTCAGAGAAGTAAAATCAATTCTTATAACAGAATCTCCCCTCTGTAATGTTTCCAATTACCTAGTGCTTATAAATCTGATCAAGATTTAAAAACAGTTTTACTCAAATATGGATGCAGGATTTGGTTAAATATATGTATTGAAATACTATCAAAAGAACCACTGCATAGCTTTAAATGATATAATTTATAGTATGGTAATAAAAATGACCATAAATGGATACAAAAAGCAGGATCTTGACATTTATTTTTTATTTATTTTACATTTGTTAACTGGGGGTATCTGACTGGGCCAAAGGCCCTTTTTCAGCAGAGGTCTGGGGAGAAAAGCTCCACACAAAAAGACAAATTACAGCTACATATAGATGCTTAAAAAAAGCATCACAATACATACAAATATACATGTTTTTGCAGAGGAATGAAATCTACACAAGTACAGGGGAAAATTGAAAGAAAAATACTAATTAATAATGAGAATAATTAATAAATTTCATGGTGAAACATGCTGAAGCACAATACAATGCATACATAGTACATTGTAATATTTTTGCAGTAGTTTGAAGACATTGTTGGTAGTTTAAATAATTACACAGTTTCATGGTAAATATTTATCATTAGAAGAGTGGTAGTACTAGTTAATGTCTTTAATTTTAAAAGTAGTAGTTTTTTTAATTTGATGGGGTTAGTATATGTGAGTGAGAGTGGGAATTTAATAAGTAAGATGGGCATAGTATATGTTCCTTGTCTGATTGCTCTAGCCTGGGGAGTAGTCATGGTACAACCAGCTTTGCTTCAGATGATGCCTTACAAGGTTTTTAAAGGAGGCTTTAGAGGATGTGAATTGTATGTTAACTGTGAGGGTGTTCCATTTTCTAGCCACTGTAGTGCTATATAGTGAGCCTCCAAAGCTGTTATTGCTGTTGGTGACTTCTAGTAATAGTTTGTTTGATGATCGGAGAGGTCTTGTGGCTGAGTGCTGTTGTACTAGGCTTTTGAGGACAGGACACTTATTGGGGAAGTAATAGATAGAGTGACAGAGACAGAGCTAATTATAAGTTAGTAGGTTGGGCAGTTCAAGCCAGTGGAGCTGGTGCAGAACAGTACAGTGATGGGTTCTATATGGGCAATTTGCAGGAAAGCGGGCAATTCTGTTGTAGCATGCTTCTATTTTGCTTATGTCAGTTATATTGAGATTTGCTAGAATGGGGGCTGCATAAAGTAGGGTAGATAGAAGTTGGGAGCAAGCAATGGCAGATCTTGTATTGTTAGTGAGAAACAGTTTAATGTGGTAGAGTGATCTCAGTTTGTCATGTACTTTTTTATAGTTAATTTGAGATAAGTATCAGATTTTAAGTGGCAATCTATGGTTATTCCTAGTAGTTTAGACTGTGACACTGGAGTGATTGGAGTAGAGTTTGCAGAGTAGATGGTGTACTGACTGCTATTGGAGTTTTTGTTACCACTGGTTATAATTATTAGCTGTGTTTTCTTAGGACTGAGGATGAGTTCAGCTTTGGTAAGGTCATTTTCAACATCAGAGAATGCAAGTTGACTTGTTTGCAGGAGGGTGGGAATATTTTGTGCAGCACAGATTAAGGTAGTATCATCTGCGTACTGAATAATAGCTGCATGGTGTGTGGAGGTATGGAGGTCGTTTGTGAATATTGTGAAAGGCAGGGGTCCTAAGACAGACCCCTCTCGCACTCCTGTAGTTATGGGTAACAGAGGTGAGGAAGAATTTTCCCATTTCACAGCCTGGTGCCGGTCAGTTAAGTAACCATGGAACCAGGTTACTGTGGACTTTAATAGGTTATATTGGTTTAGTTTATTTAGCAGGATTTGGTGGGATACTGTGTCAAATGCTTTGGACATATCCAAAAAGAGAGTTGACACCTACAGTCCTTTATTTTTGAGTTGATTTATTGTGTCTGAGAAGCAGAAGAGCTGTAGTGGTGCTATGGGTGGGTCTGAAACCATGTTTAGTAGGGGACAAAATATTATCTAGGAGGTATTGTAGTACCTGAGTATGAATGCATTTTTCTAAGATTTTGGTCAGGGGGGATAGTATTGAAATGGGTCTATAGTTATTAAGTTCAGTGGAGGTCCCCCCTTTGTGTATGGGAGTAACATGGAATATTTTCCAGAGTTTGGGAATGTAGTTTTCAGCAACAGATCTATTTATGAGAGTGGAGATTGGTTTTGCAATAGCATCTGCTGAGAGTTTTAAGAAGTAGCTAGGGAGTAGGTTTGCTGCAGTTGACGAGGTTTTTAGTTTGGAGAGCATATTTTTAATATAGCTGGTGGAAACTGTTTTGAGGGTAAAGCCTGTATTAGTATTGTTCATGGTGGGAGGGATAGGGATATTGGAATTGTCCTGGGATACTAGGTCTAGAATTGAATTGTGTTTCAGTGGGAACTTTATTATCAGGGGTGGTTGGTTTGGGGATAGCTGTATGAGTGGGTTTTAGTAACTGGTTTACACTTTTTCAAAATTTGGGGGGATTATGTAGGTATTTGGTTTGCAAGGTAGTATAATAAGAATTTTTTTCTTGCCTAATGTATTTTTTTGCACGGTTGTGCTGTTCTTGGTAATTATTTAGGCTTTGTATGTCCTTGGTTCTTTTCTTGCCTAATGTATTTTTTTGCACAGTTGTGCTGTTCTTGGTAATTATTTAGGCTTTGTATGTCCTTGGTTCTTTGGTAGTAGAACCAGGTAGTGTCACTGGACTTGAGGATTTGTTTGGCTTCTTTGTTGAGCCACGGGTTCTGAAAGGTTCTAACCTTGACTTTGTGGAGTGGAGCAACAGTGTCTAGCTGTTTTAGAAATGTTTTTTGAAGTAGGCTATAGCCTGGTTTAGTGGAAGAGTTTTAGAGGAGTCTAGTCACAGCTATACAGTAAAGTTTTGAGGACCTTGATTGAGAAATTCTTTATGTTTCTTGTGGATCTATAGATAGTGGTTTTACATTGGCTTGTTCTGCTACGTATTAGGTATATTAGGTTGTGGTCACTTAAGCTATCTGGGAGACTGCCTATGTGGGGATACATTGTTGGTTGTTAGTCAGTGCCCAGTCTAGGATGGATTCCGTTTTAGAGATTTTATCACATCTGGTGGGAATTTGGACTAGCTGCTGGTAGCCATGGAAATTTATTAGATTACCTGATGCTTCTGATATACAGGTGAACTTCTTTGTAGACTAGAGATTAATTTGATGCAGTCCAGGCCAAACTTTCATGATCACCTGTAAATGTTTATGACAGAAAGCAGGATCCTAGATAAAAGTTCTAAAAATTAGTATATAAAACAATGTATGGGAGGGCATAGTAAAGTAAGTATTCCGTAAATCCTGACTACTCACTCACAAAATATGATATTAACAAACCAAATTCAATTAATAAGAACAAATGCAGAAGGCCTGACACCTTTGATTCATCTCATTAGTTATACTCTTAACTGAAATCATTTATCCTATCTCAATGTCTGCCATTCCTTTTTTCAGATTATTTTATCTACATTTACTTTTCTTCAGCACAGAACCTTTGCAATAATCCTTGTTGCATTACAGTTTCCTAAACCTTTCTTCTGCTTCTCTCCATAGTTTCACATGGTTGTCTTGCCATCTTACAGTTATTTACCTTTTAATTCCTCTATTACTTCATAACTCAGTGAACTACACTCATTAAAAAGATAGACCCTCCAAATGAATGCCAACCCCATGTTTCTATCAGTTCCATCACACTCTTTTCTTCCAGACTTCTAGTAATCGTAGATCTGTAAAATCAGACAGTAGCATAATGCAGTTACATCTAAATCCAGCTTATAAACTATTACAACAACCAACTTTTCTTTTAAAATCCAGACACATCATACTACTGCAGGGCATGATATTGTTTCTACTAATTCTAAATGCTCTGCAGGAATATAAATTTAGTTTGGCACACACATGCAGAGCACTACACCGTGGTGTGACTGTTAGATATTTGCTGAATGCCTTTATTACACAAGCAACAATGTAATAAATTGGAACGTATCTCAACTAAAAATCAGTTCTGGATATAGCTAGATGAAAACAAATATGACCACTCATGAAGAATTCTGCACTCAGAGTTAGAAACGTATAGCTTGATTCTAAGGGCGAGTGCAACATAATGATGGGAAGTAAAACTGAAAAAAAATCTACACCTTGTATTCTATGTAAAACAAGAACTTTTCTTCCACATAGACACAGTGAATTGCAGTGACTTGTGCAAAAATGCATTCCAGAGATGACTAAAGTATTATACGCATCGTCTGTATGTAAACAATTTTAAAAGGCAGTGCTGCCTTACAAAACCCATTAATATGTAGAGCATCATGACCTTCTGGACAGCAGAACTAAGAAGGGTGCTACATGCAGAAGACAATGCTCACAGGTGCCCTGGGCCCCCTACCTCTTGCTACCAGCAAATATTTAGAGATTGAAAGCATAAGATAGAGATGTTGAGCCAATGGCTCCCCACTGCCATGCTACTGTCTTAACTAGGCCATCACAGAGCTGTGCTGCTGACCCCCTCCCCCACACTGTGCAGTTTACTCAGTATGGGTGCTGCGTGGAGTTCCAAATCATCATAAGCATGTCACTCCAATTCACACTTCAGGAGTTTTTCTGAATCACAGACAGAACAATGACAATCTTCTACCATGAAGACTCAAATAATAGGCTTACGCTGATTAGCAGTGTCCTTCAGTTTGTCACAAATCATGCACAAAAACTGGAAAGGGACTTAGAAAAGAGAACTGTAAGCTAGTGGCAATAATGGGAGGATAATGTGTGAATTTAGTTATTTGTCAGACAAGTAGATAGACTAGTTGAACTGTCCATTATTTAGCCATGACTTTGGTCAAAAACAACACAGAAACATATACTCCATAATTCCAGACCAGATAAGAACAGAGAGAGGCTACATGATAGCAAGTGACATTAGTGAAGTGAAATACATAAAGTTGGCTACATCTAGTAGATTATTTTCAGAACAAAAATCTCAATCCATTGAACTAATAATAAGACAGTTTAGAATAATTACCTTGCTGTTAAGAGTCATGTACAAATACACTATCGTTGAGAATATAAAAGAGTATGATGTATACAGTCACAAGGTTTGGATAAGACAAGGGAATTTGAATATATATGTAGCATAAGAAACCAGCTCTGTTGGCATTGGGGCAGTAACAGAAACACAGCAAGAGAGAGAACCCCGACTGAAATGCAGACATAAAGAGGAAGAGCAAGACAGCTTATAGACGAGATACATTGGAGCATAATATCCCTTTATATAAGGTAGGCAATAAAAATAAACCAAAAATTAAAGCAACAAATAGGCGACATGACACTGTGGTTCACATTAGAGACTAAGAACAACATTTCAGTCTCTTCAGGGATTTGCATGTCCTTTCTTGGGAGGGGGTGAGAAGAAAACGACTCGGTGTCCAGAGCATCACAGAATGTTCAAACATACCTGACTGGTGACATCAATATCTCAGATGTATATCAGAATACAGTGATTATAACAATAGCTAAGAGAAGGATTATTTGTTGTATTTGACAAAGTATCAGCCTAACATCACACAACTCATTCTGGAACCTATTTGGTTCAATAAATGGAAGAATTAAACCTGCCATTTTGGAAGGCTTGATTGCCTAATAGTACAGGTCAATACCACATTTAACATATAAGCTAATTGAATCAGAAAACAGTGCTCTAGAGGGTTGCTAAGATGCCAAGCGTAAAAAGTTCTGCTCTGCCTCTGTTCAGTTTTTATGACAGGATTATTTAATTTTAAGCTGAAGAAATTGTCTTCAAAATATTCTTCATATGATAATAAATAAGGTGTGAAGAGAATCTAGCAAGAAAATCAGCTTTTGAAGACTGTATTTTGATTCGATCCTGTCAGAAGTTTTTTTTTTTTCAGTCAAGAGTAACAAGTCACTCTAAAGCTTCCTAAAAATGGGATGAAGAAAGAACTGCACTCTCTATAACTAGCTTGCAAGAAATTTCAATAAAAATTGACAAACTGGAGAATAAAATGGACATTATAAAACAAGAAAATAAGAAATAAATTGATCTTAATAAAATCACAAAGACACACTCTGACCAACTCAAGTCTATGGAGGAATCACTGAATGATGTGTATGGTAGATTAAATGAAAATGAAAACCAATTTGAAATCCTACTGAAGCAAAACACCTTTCTCTTAGAAAAAGTAGATGATCTTGAAAGCAGATCCAAAAGGAAAAATATTAGAATAGATGGTGTTCCTGAAAAAGAAGAAGGAAATAATATGGTACATTTTCTGAATACTTAGCTTCCAAAAACTTTGAACTTGCCAGAGTCACTTTCTTTTGGGATAGAAAGAGCACATAGGTCTCTTTCAAACAATTCTTCAATAAAACCCTACCCACACCAAGATCAATAATAGTCAAGTTTATCTCCATACAAGATAAAGATTTGATCCTTAAAACAGCTTGGTCTAATTCTCCACTAATTTTCAATGGTAAAACAATCAGATTTGATAATCAGGGGAATTCAATAAAGCCTACATGAATTAATTTTTCATGTAGGCATAGTGGTATGGCGCTTACATGGAAGCAAGCAGCTGTGTGATCCAGTAAACAGAGCTGACAGGTGTGCATGAGCATGCCAACACAGAAATGTCCATGGCATGCAAATCACCTCATAAGTAGGTGAACTGCATGCAAATGAGGCTGTAGAGGGAAACAGCAAGCAGATATGCAATCATGCAGATCCCATGTTGGTGTCAGAAGTGTGCACAGAAATTTCTGTGTAAATGCAATTAAAAAGTGAACCGGGACTGTAAAAGCCCTGTTAGAAGGTCAGAAATAGCAAGGCAGACACAGACATGTGCAAAACTATGCCCTGTGTGTCCAACAAGTAATGAAACAATATTTAAAATAATGTTTTTTAATACCCATATTATGTTTGTGCAGCATGCAGCAGTGTGCAAACATGCCATTATGCAAAAAAAAAATATTTAAAAGTGTAAAAACCAAAAATAAAAATGAAATATTTGACAATAATGCATTATAGGGCCTTGCATGGAGTATGTACAATGGTAGATGTCTGTGTTTGCTAAGGAGGTAGGTCCTGGAATAGTGCAGTATCCAGGTTGTGTGTACAGATCTGTATGCAAATGAGCTGGGATTACTGAATAGCAAAATGGGAATCCGTGCCCACAGATCAAAGCTGTGTAGCCCTAGAACCATGTTGGTGTTCAGAGAAGAGGAAGCTGACATCAAAAAGGAGTGCGTCTCTATTTCTTTAAGCACATTGGAGCACAGTGGCACCCGTTTGTGTGTCATACCACTGAGCTGAGAAGAGGGGGTGTGTCTAGTGCTGCTAAGCTGTGTTTAGCTTTGGAGCACATGTTTAAGCTAGTTTGAGCTGTGGTGAGCACACACGTCCATGGGGGTGTGTCTACTTCACTGCTAAGCATTGTTTCTACCTGTGGTGTGGGTTTATGAGCTGCACCTCAATGCTTAGCAAGGAAGGCTGTCAAAAAAAGAAAAAAAAAAGAAATTGGCTGAGAAAGCCAATCATACATAAATGACTGATGACCCCTGTTCCATCTAAACCGGGCCATTCCAACCCCTCAGTAATGTGCTTGGCAGGTGGAATGCATCATAGGTAGCCATTCACACATGCTATATCTACAGCAGAGCACTATAAAGTATGCATTCACCTTGCAATCTGATTTTCCCCCATTCCCTGCACCATTGGAGTACAGACTTGGGAATTTTAACTGAGAGAATGCTAAGGGCTGCTGCAGCTCTGCTACATATGTATGCCCTAGATGCTGAGGTCAGTGCTGCTACTGCTGCTGCTGCTGCTGACAATAGACCTACTGAGAAGGAGAAGAGTGTCCAGGTCCAGGGTAACCTTCCAGGGGCTACATGAGATGGAGATTGTACAGTACTACAGGGTGGACAGGGACATACTACAAGAACTCACCAAGCTCTGCCGCCCTGAACTCAGACCCAGAGCCAACAGAGGGGAACCCATCCCAGTGGAAACAAAGGTATGTATATGCCTTAGGATACTAGCTACAGGTACTTTTCAAAGACCAACTGGGGACATGATGGGGGTCTCATAGGACGTCAGCATCCAAGATACTCCACCAGTTCCAGGATGCCATGCAAACACATGCCAATGAGCACATTTATTTACCCCACACCCCTGGGGAGACAGTCAGCAGTATACAGCTCTTCTACCATGTAGCACACTACCCTGAGGTACTGGGTGCCACAGACTATACTCATGTCCACATCAATGCACCGCCCAGTGAAGAGGGTAGAGTCTATGTCAACTGCAAGGAGTATAACTCCATCAACTGTCAGGTCATGTGCAATGCCCAGGGCATTATCATGAATGTGTGTGCTGGCAACCCTGGCAGTTATCATGAATCCCATATCTGGCATGCATCACAGGCATACCAGATGTTTGCCAGGAGGGACATCCCATATGGCCATCTACTGAGGGATGATGGCTATGCACTGTAACTGTGGATGATGACACCCATCAGAAATGCACACGCATCTACTGAAGAATGCCATAATGAGGCACATGCACAAACTAGGAACATCATGGAGCATGTGTTTGGGCTGCTCAAGTCACGGTTCCAGTGCCTCGATATATCTGGTGGAGCCTTGCAGTATTCTCCAGCTACATGTGCACAGATGTTCACAGTATGTGCCATGTTACACAATATGATCCTGTGGAAACAGCTGCAGCAGGATCATCACAGGGAAGGGACACACAACCACTCACCAGTGCCTAGGTCCCCACAGTCACACCCACAGGGGAACTCGGAGGAGGAAACCCCTGTGGCTGTTCCTGTAGGCAGAAATAGGCATGCCCAGTATGCCCTGGCCTTGGCCAAGAGGCAATGCATAGCACATGCACTGACAACCTAGGGTCCTAGGGACTGACACCTTACTCCAACTTGCATACATAGTAAAAAGGATGCCAGCCACACCATACAACCTGTATCTAACCATGTATTGACTGTGTACTGCAAACATCAGACAGAGTCAGCCCTGAAACACTGGCCTCTCAACCACTGCATTCACAAGGTAAGTCACTCTTCTATACAACAAATGTATGGGGTACTAGACTATGGTAGCATATGTATGGACCTGCTGCATATATCCAAGGGAACAGAGTGGGCTACTGGGCAACTTGCAGAGGTCTAACAGCCACTTGGAACTACAGGTATTCTGCCCAATATTGAGTGCCCCATAATATTCATTAGGCCACATGGCTGGAAACCCACTTCATTATGTAAGGGAAATGCCAAACAGTGTGGTCACAGGATAGATGCACAACTGTTAATGCCAAAGTCCCCTACCCTCAACACATCTGTGTTCCCATACAACTGCAGTAACAAAGTATGTTTGCAAGGATATATCAGCAGACCACACATTTCCAGGGCTGTGACATACAACCTGGACACATATTTTACCCACAAAACACAGGGGTCAGTGCATGTCTGCATGCTGTTGATAGTGTGAGGATTTAAACCTCTCTCTCTCTCTGGTGACTAGTGTGGCTAGCATGGGTAATGGTGCTGATGGTTCACAGCTGGCAGCACCTACAACTTTTGCATGTGAGTTACTCCTATGGTAGGAGTCCCACAGACTGTCATACTGCCACAATCTGTAACTGCAAGACAGCTGGACAAAGCCAGAGAAAATGGGGGGACAAAAGGCCAAATCAACAGACAGATATTATACATGGTCTGAGTAACCTAGAAGGAGGCTAATATAACAGCAGGTTGCAACAGGTCAGATTAACTGCAGGATGTAAAGGCCACCACTTAAATGTCACAGTAGTTGCAATGCTTCAGTGCATGCATTTTATAGTATATTACCAGACAACCACAACTGTATGAGGAACAGAGCATATAGCTAAATAATGTGTGGACTGACACAGAGTCTCCACACATATCTACATAACACATTTACATAATGTACACATACACAGCAAGAGTTAAGATGACATCCCTGTTATACATACACACACACACACACACACACACACACACACACACACACACACACACACACACACACATATATATTTATATATATATATATATATATATATATATATATATATATATATATATATATATATATATATGTGTGTGTGTGTGTGGGGGGGTGGTGATGTAGGAATGTCCCCACTTACATGCAGAATGCCTGGGTTATCTGCACCTACACATCACAACAGTTGTCTGATGGTAACAGACCAAGGCTGCAAAAGAGCAGAATCCACAAACCCACAGAACCCTGTGCCTGTGGAATGTCACCCTGTAAACAGACAATGGTGAGCAGGTGGTCTAATGTGCAATTGTTGTAACACAGGCCTTGGACAGGCCATATTGTCCATGGCCAATTGTCCACCTACCAAACTTCAACCAGCCAGACATGGCCATACTGGGAACTGTACACACATATCAGGGGTATTAACAGGTATCCCACTCCTATGACACTAGAGACAATAATAGCAGCATGCTGGAGCACTCTGCAGGCCACACATACTGTATAATACAAGGCCACTTTGCGTAGGCCACAAGTACTGTGGCTGCATCTACAAATGCAGCAGACATAACCTGCGGTGCATTTAATAAGTACTGTGGGCTATAGTATGTACAAATAGGTAGGTAGGGGTTCTAATCTCACAACAGGTAACTCTGTGTGTGTGTATACAGTTATATCCCTTGCAGCAGTAAGACATGCCCATCTGGCCTATCTCTGAGCAATAGCTAGTTATTTATTTATTTATTTTATTTTACATTTGTTGACCAGGATAGTCCGACTAGATAGATGTCTATTTTCAGTGGAGGCCCGGGGAAAAAAGCTCCAAGGTAGAACATACAGTAACAATCACAAAATGATTACAAGTTGCACACAGTTTACAGGCTCCAGTTGAGCAAGCAGGAAATATAATCATACATTTTTAAAACAGTGTTGACAAATTGATTAGGCAATGTAACAGATTACAGACTATAGAAGAGGATCTAGTCGGGTTTTGAACAAGAACATAGCCAGTGAGTTTTAAAGTATAGCTTTAGGCTTATATTGAACTGAGTAAGAGAGGGTTCAAGAGTAAGATCAGCAGGAAGAGAGTTCCAAGTTTTGCCAACAGAGTTAGCAAACAGACAGTCCCCAGTAGAGCTGTTGATTTTGGATGTTTGAACCAGTAGTTTATTAGAAGAGCGAAGTGACCTCAGGTTGCTATAAGGGTTGATGATATTTTTAAGTGCAGGGGTATTATCAGGGTGGTTGCGAACTTTATGGGCAATTATAAGCTGGTTGTACTGAAGTAGGCTAGGCCATTCTAGCCACCCCAGAAGATTTAGTTTGTGACAGTGGTGGGGCCTGAACGTGCCTGTCACAAATCTAGCAATGTGGTTATAACAGCTAGAGAGTATTATAAGAGTGGATTTGTTCAAATTAATGAGTAGAGAGGAGGCATACAGAACAGTAGAGAGTAGGTGGTAATGAGCAATAGCAGTCCTAGCAAATGGAGTAAGGAAAGGTTTGATCTTATAGAGAGAGCCAAGTATTTTGTTAATGGTTTTGATAGTTTTATTGACATGGATATCAGATTTGAGGGTGTTGTTTATTGTGCCGCCTAAGAGTTTGGTTTGCGCATCTGGGGAGATAATGGTACCATTATTAGATTTTATGGTAAAGAGTAATGAGGAAGACTTACAAGTGGGGGAGAAAAGAAACAACTTTGTTTTGTTAGGGTTTAATATCAGCTGATGGTTAGACAGCCAGTTTTCAACTATACTGAAAGTATTCTAGGTTAATGTCATTAGATCTGTCGGGGAGATGGCTGAACAAATCAAGGTGGAGCCATCCACATATTGGATACAGGTAGCATTTGGGATGACAGTGGGAAGGTCATTAATAAGAGAAAGAAAAGAAGGGGTCTTAGTATGGAGCCCTGGGGGACACCTAGGGTGACAAGTAGATGGGTTGATAGTTTATCCTGCCATAGGACGTCTTGTTGTCTACCACACAGGTAAGATTGAAACCACTGAAGTGCATGGCTATTTAGTGAGAATGCCTTAAGGGGATGCATGAGTATTTGGTGGTTGACCATATCGAAGGCCTTGGAGAGATCTAAAAAGAGGGCTGAGGAAAGCTTGCTATTATTTCAGTTATGGTTTATTGTGTTAGAGAAAGATAAGAGGGCTGAGGTGGTACTGTGGTGTGGCCTAAAACCATGCTGAGAGTTAGTCAGCAGCTTATTCTGGGTAAGCTATTGCATAAGTTGTTTTTGGACACACTTCTCCATAATTTTAGCCAATGGTGACAGAATAGCTATGGGTCTAAAGTTTGACAGTTCGAAGGAGCTGCCTCCTTTATGGAGTGGTATTGCATGAGATATTTTCCAAATGGAGGGGATGGTGGCTTCAGATAAAGCTCTGTTGATTATGATGGAGATGAGGTATGCAATGGCATCTGCTGCTTTTTGCAGATACTCTGATGGGAGATCAGCTGCTAGAGTAGTTGGTTTTAATTTCTTAATTAGAGATCTGATAAGGGATGTAGAATCAGGCTGAAAGCTAAAGGAGAGTGAGGTATTGGCTGTGGCAGAATTTGGGTTGGAGCAGCTGGGTGCCAGTTGGCTGGCTAAGGACTGGATAGCCTATGTGAAGAAACTATTAAAGGTATTTGCAATATTCTCTGGGGATTTATGGTTAGAAACTGATAGGGTAGGAGTGGAGGGCTGTCCTGGGTGAAGAAGTTTGTTTATTCCTGCCCAAAACCTTTGAGGTTTATTGTGATGTTTGTGTTGAAGATGGTAGTAGAAGTTTTTTTGTCTAGTATAATAGATTTTATTGTGTGATTCCTTAGCTGTCAGTATCTGAGTTGATCTAGTGGGTCTTTTGTGGCACGCCATTTGTCCCAAGCCTTGTTTCTAGCTATGATTTTAGATATGGTCTCTTGCGAGAGCCATGGGAAGTTTTTGTTTTGGTTCTAATGGAGTGGGCAAGAGTGTGAGAATCAAGAATAGTAAGCAATATGGAATTAAAGTATGCTACTGCATTTTCCAGTGAAAGATGCTTTGGGATTGACCAATTGCAAGCTTTAAGTTCATTTTGAAAATTGGTGGAGTTGAAGTTCTTATTATTTCTGATGGTTTTAAAGGTGGTCTGGTGGGGGTTGTCCACCTTGTGCTTGATAATGTACATAAGTAAGTGTTCATTTAGGTCATCTGGGAGGGTCCCAGACTTCTACATATAGGGTTGGCTGTTGATAAGTATCCAATCTAGGATACTGTCTTTGTTATTGGGTTTGCCTATCCTGGTGGGAGAGGATATGACCTGTGTAAAACCATGTAGGTTGACATGGGTTGTAGGAGATTCTGAGGAACAGGTGACCCAATCAATTTTAAAATCCCCAAGCACCACAGTTTCTTGGGGGTAGATACTGGATAACCAGTGGAGGATGTCCTTTAGGGTGTTTGCATTATTACCTGGGGGAATGTAAACGCAGGCAATGTTTATGTTAGTTATACATTTTAAGGCCCTGTGACTACCTGATGGCCTCTATATTGGCCTCCTTTACAAAGCCTGCTGATGTCATCCACCTTAACAGCACTGGCTGACAGTCTACTTTCAAGTAATCTCAGTGGCAAATACAATAAGTACTACAAGATATAGTGTGTACTACAAGAGAGGTACGGATTCTAATCTCACAACAACCAACTGCGTGTGTGTGTGTGTGTGTGTGTGTGTGTGTGTGTGTGTGTGTGTGTGTGTGTGTGTGTGTGTGTGTGTGTGTATTTGTGTATGCATATATCCATCTGTGCAATGGTTATGCATTTTACAGCCCTGTGACAAGCTCCCGGTCTGATATAGGCATCACTGATGTCTGCCACCATCTAGGTTTGTATTGCCAGAAAACCCAGGTGACATGTATAAAGGGTAGCAGACCTTCTCAGAAAGTATGAATGTATAATTATGCCAGCTGCCCCCATTGTCCCACACATGACCTTCTACTCATATGCACCTAAGGAACCATGCAGAAATACTGCTGTACCTTGCTGACGTCATGTTTCTGCTGTGCTGCCATGCCATCCTGTGCCACTGTACTACTGTCATGTGTCCATATAATAACCATTCAAACCCCTGGAACAGACACATGCACTGGTCCATGATACACCTGCCATTCTGTCACACTACCAGCAGTCTAACATCATGCACTTAAGGTACACAGGGTTTGCTGTGTAGTCATGACACATGCCAGCACACAGTTCCTGTTGTAGCCCACAACACCTGCAATGGGGTTCCTATTAGATGACCGAAGATGCATTCTTTCAAATGTGTCTTGGTCAAACTTGAAAAGACGAAAAGGCAAAATGAAGTGGCATATAAACTAATTCTTTCCCTGGGAAAGAAATCACTTGGCCACATCGGTTACTTTGCTGTTTTCATCACTGTAGTGCGATCTCGGAGTCGGTATATTTAAGTATGTTATTTTATTTTTTTTTTTTTGGAACAGCAATTTGTTTCCCTTGGAAAAAAAATTGCTGTTCTAAGCATTCAAGTTTGTAAGCATTCACTTACATGGGGTCGATAAATCATTGTTCACTTTTCTAAGCATTCAATGATTTAATATAGACCCCATGCAGTGGCATAACAATACTGCACTACACAACTACATTCAAAGTAATATACTCATCCTATGCATCAGACACATATTTGCATGTCACTGCATCAATGGCATGGATGGCAGGGATGTGGTACAGGTATCATCACATGTACAGGGAGTGATGTGGGGTTGCCAGAGGCCTAGGCTGTGCCATACCATTGGCAGCATGTGCATGAGTCAGGAAGGGGTGCTGATCATATGTGCCATGGAGAGGTGCCATGTGTGTCTGTGGGTGACCTGAATGTGACAGTGATGTTTGAGGGTGTACATGTACAAAGTCAAGGCCAGTTCTAGCCCTACACATGTGCATGTTGGACAGCTGTGGACCACACATGGCAGAGTAGACAGTTCACCATCTCTGTCTATGAACACGGGAACTTGCTCTGTCAGGAGTGGCACTGGCACCACCATGCCCAAGGTCAGATGTGGTGCTAGTACCTGATGGTGACTGCTGTCTGCTGGGCCTGTGTCCCCCCCAGGACCACCCAGGACCACATGCCCATGGCCTGCCACATCATGGTGTGGACAGCACACTTCTCTCTGCAGCACTGGAGGTTCTGCCACTATGGCAGTGTGAGTGTGCACGGACACATGGTCTCTCAGCAGATGGTGTTGCTGACCTACATCCACATGCCCAGTACCCTACCCCAACCAGATGTTTCAGCACAGACAATGTGCGGACAAAAACAGACACTGTCTCAGCCCACCGTCTGTCCAATACATCAGTGAAATGATCCATGGTCTCACCAATGAGATAGAGGCAGTCACGGATGTCAGACTCTGCTGCATCCATGATTCTGATCATCCATCTAGTGTTGTGTTCGGTACATGCCTGTGCCTCCATGACAGCCAAAACATGCAGCGAGTGACCAGTGATGTGACACCTGTGGCATGACATGGCTGTACAGCAGTCCCCCTTTGAGGACCCCTGTCAATCTGCCTGTGTGGGACCTCACCACTTCCTGTGTATGGCTAATATCTACACTCACTGATGCCATAGTTGTCACACTGTCCTGTTCAATGTTGACACCATGTGACTGCCCAATATCTGTGGCCTCAAGGGACTGGGTATGTGTGGGCATACTGACTGTGTGCAGGGACATTGGGGGTAGAAGAGGGATGTCAACTTCTGGGACAGATTCAGCCCCCAACAACCCTACCTGTGCCTCACTATGTCCACCATCATCATCAAAGCCTGATGGGACACTGACATCAGGCTGTGAGGGGGACAAACTCCAACCCCCCCCCACTCACCTGTGAGGAGGAAGACAAAATCAGTACATTATTACCTGCACTATTATGTATGGTAATCCATACAGACTCATACAGATGAGAAGCACAACTGCATTACCAGTCACACATCTCATCACTGATCTCATGCACAACACACAAACACACAACATAGACAGACAAGATAGGCCATTTCTAACATGCACTTCAGCTACATACAGTGAATGTTGCCAGTACACTACACCTGTGAGGTACACAATATGACAGTGTATGTGATACAGCTACATATAATACCCAGTACATCTATCCTAAGAATGATATGCCTGCTGTAGTATCACTGCCACAGGTATGTACCATCTCCCTATAGTGTGTGTAGAGGCATTCTGGAGTCATTGCCTCCTGTATAGCAGGCTGCATAATTCTTCATGACTATAACTGCAAATGTGTTAGTGTTTGTACAAATACACAGTTGTGATTATCTATTGTATGCAGTGTAGTCAACTGCTCTGATATGGAACATACAACTTTTCCACTCTGGCTAAGCATAACAGTTGTGCCTTTGGCTAAATGGCAGTCCTTAATGTTCATATAGTATATATAAGCCATAAAACAATGGTATCACACTTACCAGGTACAGGACCACAGACTCCAGCCACAACTGATGTACCTATAAAAATGTGAGGGAGAGGGATTGTCAGCAATACCAAATGTTGCACTGTTAGAAGGTAATATGTGCATATATCCACATGTACAGTAGCTAATGTGATACTGCCTACATTGTTGATATTCTGAGCATGTGTGCACAACTGTACATTAAAACAAATCCCCCCTCAATGCAGATATACCTGACACCCATGTACTGGTATGCAGAGCCTGCCACAATGACTGATACAGTATTATACTGGTGAACAAAGTAAGCTTACCTGGACACTTTTCTGATGTGGACGCTGTGGCACCCACACCCACCCCCAGGCTGTATGGGTGATGGATGCCTGAGAACTGGTGGTTGATTCGAGGTTTTCCAGAAATTCCTCTGTGGCTGTGAGTGGTTGTTCTGTTGCAGGCCCTCCACCTGTGGCAGCAAAATCCCTGGCCACAGCAGCTGCCCTTTGACATGTGACATTGAGCATATCTGTGGCCCTGTGTCAGACCTGCTCATAGGTCCTGTCCTGATGTACACTTTGGTTAACCACCCTGATAATGTCACCTCACAATGCTGCAAGCTGGTCACGATGTTGTTGACCCCTTGAAAGCAGAATGTGATGATGCAGTCTAAAGCCATCTAGGACAACAGCATTCTCAGCAGCTGTGAATGGTGGATGCCTCTTGCAATGCAGTATTCCTGAAAGGAAACAAGAGGGGGACACATTACAGGACCATATATGTGGACATCCACGTTGTACAGACCCTGCACAACCAATACAGCCTGCACTATCCACCGCTCCCTCACACGTCATACCCCACAGTCTATCAACACACTACATGTGTGGATATCACCAGGATAGTAGCAATACTGGGCATGTGCCTATGTGCTGTGACAGATTCTGCTGTATGTCTTTACACCCATCATTGCATTCTACTGTGGTGTGTCCCCTATGGGCAAGCTCCCACTAATATGTCATACAGCCACTGTCAGACAAATAGCTGTGTGATATTACAATAACTATATGGGGACAGTCCAGCAATAGCAGTGTGCCACAACAACAGACAGCAATGCAAACCTGCTGTGGTATATGTTCCCTGTAGGCATCCTACCTCCCCACTACACAGATGTTTGCAGACTGTGAAAGTGTGTTTCATGAATGTGTTCCTTTTGGCACAAACATGTGGATGTCTGACAAATGGTTGGCCATTCATTTATAGCTGCTGATGGACACTAGGGAATCTGGCTTTCACATACCAGACCCCTCAGAAAACACGTATGTTACAGTTATATCTGTTAGTATATTCATAGCTTCATGTTGTATGGCCAATCTATATCCCCTGTCACTATGACCAAATCCCTGCTGTAAGGGGTTGACAGGTGTGTTAGATATAGGTCTCAATCAAAGAGGGACGAATGTCAACAAAACAGTGATGTAGCTAGGATGCATCAGGGACAGTCAGAGACACCTGTTGAATGCCAGCACTATTTATATGTGGCACTGACAGACAGAGGTTGTGAATGACAGTACATAATTTGATGTTACAGGAGTGTATAACCTTACTTAGTGTCACTGTGTCTAACACAGATTCCACTAGCTTTCCTACAACAGCTGACCATTGTAGGAGGGGGTAAGAGGGGCAGAACTGGGATTTGACTCAAAGCAGTGACAGTTATGAGGCATGCCTGTAGCTGTTGGACAGCAGAGTATCACCAGCATGTCAATACCATAGATGTATGACAGGCCTACCATTGTAATCCATATTCCCCATACCTCCATCCTACCATCTGCATCCCATTACATGGGTAAATCTATTACATACCTGTTAGAGTGAAGTACTCCTTTTTTTGAAGTGTACCTCAGAAAATAGCTTGCAAAACATTGTCTGTGTGAGCAAAACAACATACAGACCTGTTCTCCATAGACAGTTGATTACCTTTTGTAGTAATACTTATTAACAGGTAATTGCCTGTGCACCAGTCTGTACCTCAGACTTGCTAATTGCATCCAAAACAGCTGGGGTGCACTTTAATTACCAATAATGGCACCACTGTGCAATATTTAAGGCCTCCATGTAGGCTTTGGCCCCCTTTCTTAGACTTTGAGATGGACATTAGTGAGGTGTGACGATTATAGCATCACAGAGGATAAGTACAAATACTGTCCACTGTTGAGATTTCTGAGGTATTTCCACAGTTCTGCCTGATATGTTTGGCCATTGTCCCATGACATTGTGATTATCTGGCAGTTCAGTGGTGAACACTGTGGGGTGAGGTCAGTAAGGAAAGGGAGACATGAATGCGAGACATCATACCCATCAGACTATGCATGCTGATGCAGTAGCTGCTAATTTATCAGCTCACTAGCTTTGTAGGGGCAAACTGTGAAACATGACCCTGTCACTGGACATTTGCCCCCCACCCTTTATGTGTGGTTGTGTCTGGATCCCTTGCTCTAAGGGGTTGTGAGGTATGGTAGGTCTGTAGCAGCTAGCTTAACATACGGCTGCATAAGTTCCAGGCTGCAGCTGCTGCTGCAGCCTATGACACATGAGAGGAGTGTGAACTCTTTGGAGGACAGCAAGCTGTATGGGTAACTCAGGCAGCAGTGGCAGCAGTTGTATTTGCAAGATATATGTGCATACATACAGTCTGTGACATGTCTCCATCCATTATGTGCATGGCTTTCACAGTCAGCTGTTGTGCAGCATGGTCCCAGTGGTACACATGTACTATGCCACTGCTGCCTTAGCAGGTGTGTTTAAAAATGTTGCTGATAAAAGGGAACAATTACCTGCTATCATAGCTCTCAATCTCTTAGAGCAAGAAATCTAGACAAAGCCATAAATAAAAGTGGGGCAAATGTCCAAAAATAGGGACAATCTTTACATATTGCTCTTACAAACTTAGAATGCTGATAGAATAACAGGTTTTTCATTAACATGTGTTTTCTGAAGGGTATGAAGTGTGAAACCCAAATGTCTGTGGTGATGTTATAATCTCAATCTTTGATGACTTGGCAATACTTTGTCAGAAAAATATGATTTTTATGAAAACCGGGCCAAAAATAGGTGCAAAACTCTGCATTATGCAACAATCTTACAGGTATGCCTGCTATCCCAGGCTTCATGTACATCCATTATTATTTATTTGGCTGTGTACTGGTGTAGTGTTTGCATCACAGTCCAAGGTACACACCCATTTTTCCCATTATATGTACTTGCTGTTTGTCAGTGGCAATCAACATATTTTGCTGGAAACACCTATTTGCATTCAGAGCAGAGTGGCATAGTGGGCTCATGCACTATTCTATAACTGGCAGAGACCTGGGTTTGAGGCTTAGCAGGGGTAATTGTTTTACTGATCTGCCTAACATTGTGAAAAACACATAAGGCCATTAAGGCATTTTTAAGCACTATTAAGCAGGTTTGCGTGGATTTACGTGATGCTCTGCATCGTGGCATGACACTTAGCTCCACATAAATCAGTGCTAAAAATTATAAAAGAAAAGAAAAAAGGGGTGATAGGACAGTGGTGAAATGGGGGCAAGCAGGGAGGAAAAACAAACTGAAAGACAGGTAGAGGTTGTGCAGGAAGGGTGTAGGAAAGGACCAAAGCTTTCCATTTCTTGTACAGCAACAGCTGTGCAAGTTTTACAGAATTTGGACATGAATTTGAAGCCTCACACACAAGTGAGAGGGGTGAGGACAACATAAACGTGTTAATTAATTTCATAATTAGTTGTGTCCAATGGACACGTGAAATAGAGAGCTATGTATGGGGCAATATTTTTTGTGGGACAGGTGCCCACTTTATTTAAGGAGAGAGTGGAATGTTGGGGTAGGCATGCAGGTATATCTGGTGAGGTAAGTTGGATAGGAGAGGTTTCATTTGTAGACAGACAAGACAGCTGACAGGGCCAGTGTGTGACACATGAGGGAGTAAACAGCTTGAATGAGGAGGGTGTTGTGAAAGCTGAGGTGAATGTGCCTCCAGATGGCAGCAGTATGACTGAGATTCCCACCCATGGGTAGTCAAAACTGTTCCTTCATTGCTGTGAAGGTGGCTGTGCTGGAGTCTGGGCACTGGGGGCAGCAGGCCCCACCGGGTTGTCCAGTCTGCCCTCAATCCGGCACAGGTGATACTCATAACTCCTATGAACAATCCTGCACACCATAGCAGCTGACCCTGGGTGACAACCCCCCTCTACCCTGCTCCTGGGGGGATGGGCCTCATCCCCTGAGGCAGTTTCACCCAAAGGTGGTGCAGGGACAGCAGAGGGGGCACCAACAGCTTGGGTCCAAGACATCCTGGGACCTGGTGCAATGACTGGCTGAGGTAAGTAGGTAGATCAGCAGGAACCGGCCTACCCTAAAGTGCTGTGGTTATGCAGGTAAACCAATACATGTACGTGAGTTATGAACAAAACCATTGCTAGTAATAACAGCATGCCAGAACATTGGAAATAACCCCATTACAGTTCAATGCATATTATGTGAAATGCGACGATAAATAACAGAACAGTCAGCATATTACCAGCATGCCAATAACAGTTATGACATAAGGACAACAGAATAGGAAATTCAACAAGATATGTTAATATTCATCCATAGTAATATATAACATTAATAAAACACATGCCCCAAAATAATGTTTATGGAACAACATATGTTAATAGTAAACTATAACTAATATATAACAAGGATAAATATATGAAGATAAAGGGTGGGGAGAGAGAGACAAAATACAGTCCATTAATACCATCATGGGCTATATAGATGACAACAGTAATGCTATCTACTCTACAGGTCTGTTCTTTCTTTATGTGTAAATGGGCCCTGTAGCTGCTGTAGCACATACATACCTCTGAAGCTATCCGCATGGGACACTATGGGCCAAGTAGTAATACCTGCAGGTACACAACTACAAAGAAGATTTGCACATCAGGTGGACCTATATAACTACCATGGTGTACTATGGGCTGATGTACTGTTACTTTGCTATTGACATATAACCATGTCAGTGATACATCTGTGACAGAGGGACTAAGCAACAGTAATTACAATCCATGACAGTGTGACACTTGAGAGACATGCATGTGTACAGTAAATAGAGTACACAGCTGTCATGACTTGCTTAGCAGGCATGGGGATAGAACCCAATAGAGTGACTGCAGGGGACATGTGCATCACATGTATTAATTGATTGTAGCAACTTTTACAAGACACTACAGACATACACCCATACCAAGATTAACACATTTTATTTCTTTTATGTTAATATATTTTATTATTATTTCACATATTTCCTTTATTTTCTGTATTAATAGCACATTGGTAATGATTTTAACAGTCTGTGACATCTGAACAAACAATTATTTACATATAATATGAGCTATCTCACCCATTTTCCTGTAGTTCCTGTGGAGAGAATGATATCTGTAATCAATACGTTACTGATACTGTAATATTTCTGGCAGGTAAAGATAAAACCCAGTAGCTGCGACTGCAGGGGACATGTGTGTCACATGTATTAATTGATTGCAGCAACCTTTACAAGACACTCCAGGCATACAGCCATACCAAGATTATATATTTTATTTCTTTTATGTTAATATATTTTACTATTATTGCACACATTTTCTTTATTTTATGCATTAATAGCACATTCATGGTAATGATTTTAACAGTCTGTGACATCTGAATAAACAATTATTTGCACATAATATTGGCTACCTCACCCATTTACCAGTAGTCCTTGTGGAGAGAATGTCTGTCATAACATAGCTGACTCAGTAATCTTTTTCATTGCATAGCACTGGATTCGAACCCTGGTCTTTGTGTGGCAAAATGCACTTCATATACAGCATTTAACAAACTGAGCTATTGAGTCACTGCTGATATCTAACTGACTGATACTTAGGTCTATGTCATATTATCGAACTTCCAAAATTTCGAACACCATATGTTCGAACTTGGAAATTCAAAATATGACAACATCGAAACCTCAGAACAGCAACTTTTTTCCCAGGGAAAAAAATTGCTGTTCCAAAAACACACACACAACACAGGCACACCAAAAACCTAATAAACCTACACTACACCTTACATACACAACTATCTATGCACTAACCTTAACCCAAGCCCTAACCCTAAGGTCCATCACTATTGCACACTTACCTTACCCGCACCCTAACCCTAAAGTCTGTCACTATCGCACATTTACCTTACCTGCTCCCTAACCCGAAAGTCCATCACTATCTCACATTTACCTTACCTGCACCCTAAACATAAAGTCCGTCACTATCGCACACTTACCTTACCCACGCCCTAACCCTAAAGTCCGTCACTATCACACACTTACCTTGCCCGTGCCCTAACCCTAAAGTCCGTCACTTTCGCACACTTACCTTACCCGCACTCTAACCCCAACATCCATCACACTCACACACTTACCTTAACCTGAGCTGTAACTTTCGCACCACATTACAGAAAATGTCGAAGCCACAGAAACAGCCAACCGAATTCTTTCCTTGGGAAAGAATTCAAATTTATGCGGCTTTGACATTTCTATTTTTCGAACTTCCCCGTTCTAATTTCCAGCATTCGATATTTAAGATGGTCGATTAAATAACAGGTACCCAATACTTACCTACAGCTCACCTGGAACCAAAATATGACCTGGTACTAGTACTACAGTGTTATAGATCACTGCATTGACAGTTAAGCATGCATGCATTAAATGCAATCATGACAGAGATACTTGGCAACATATACATTAAATAAAATGCAAGTGTACACAATATATTGTTACTGGTTTGAAATACTAGCTCTAATTCCACAAGTATTGCACAACAGTTTATTACATTATGCATTTACTGGAATAGTTTCAAGTTTTTCTTGCATAGCAGTTGGCATTAAGCACCTGTAATTCCACCATTATTGCACTACAAATGTTTGCTACATAAATGGTTCATGCTCTACTCTTTCTGCATTATTTGACTATAGATAACATAATACAGCTGTACTCACCACACTCACAGTGCAACCTGGCCAGGTGCCCTGCATGCACCTCGACATTGCGAGCTGTCACACTTGCAGCTGTTGGGAGTGAAGCACACAATTATGCATATTAGTTTAGCAGACATTGAAGATTAAATATTGCTGAAACACAGGTAAGCATACTCACACACATGTGAAACATTGCCCTCCTAGAATTCTTGGACCCAGGCATCCAATAGATCCCTCTTTCTTCTTTTCAGGTCATCATGGTGGTGATGACACTGCTCACCTGTGTGGGAGATACCAGTTGCACTGGTGAGATCCCTTGCCAGCTGGAGTCCTCAATGCCCCACCACTATACCTGAAATTGTGAACACTCTCCAATACCTGCCATTGTATCCATCAGAGACAGAACTCCAACAGATTATGATGTATTCCTGCCTATTGGCCTTAATATAGCCCCTTTTCCCTTCCTTACACACCATTGGACAATTTTTAAAAATGCGGTATGTCACTTGGCACCATGCAAACCAGTGCAGCTGAGGTGAGCAGTGCTTAAACTGGCAATGTTTAGCAGTGCCTAGCAGTGTGCAAACCAGCTAAGTACAGCCAAGCAGTGACAAGCACTGCCAAGCAGTGCTTAAACAGAGGAAACTAGGATGATATTAAAATTTAACACACTAAAACCAAATGGTTTAAATCAGGAATTGGGTATTTAACCATATTTGTTATTTTGACCATAGTGTCATTGTATGAATTTATATATTATAAACACATTTGTGTGTATATAAAGTATTTATTTATTTATTTGTTAGCAATTTGATATTGACATATTTATATAAAATATAGTTCAGTTTGTTTATACTTATTCATTTGGTTAATATGTGTGCGTAAAAAATAAAAAAATAAATAAAAAAACAAAAAAACAAAAAACAAATACAAAACATGCATTTAAACAATATATATGCATATGTACATATATGTATATATATATATATATATATATATATATATATATATATATATATATATATATATGCACATAAATTATATTAATGGATTTTTGAAGTTTTTTTAGAGGTCACTTTAAATTAGTTTCTTTCCTTTATTGAACTGAAACTTTAATTGATTAATTGATTGTTTCTATTCAAATGGTATATAATTTTATTGCCATGATGAAGTGAATTGTGATCCTTGAAGGCGAATTGCCGAGGTACCAGATCGTTGGAACAATAAAGGAATATACTGGTGAAGTACTGGCTGTTTGGTGTGTATTTTTCAATTTCTTTTTGTGTTTTTCGGAGGTTTAAGTAGTGCTTGGCCACAGCAGATCATGATTTAAAAATAATTGACATCATTTATATTGTGAAAATAATTGCTTAATTTCTCTTCCATTTTTTTCAAACCCCGCACCTACTGCACATGAAGCCATAGCTCTGTCCACTTGACTAAGTGGAATGCTGCTATACTTTTAAATATACCTCTGAGCTACATTTAAGCACTGCTAAGCACCATGCTGCACCATGCAAACCTGCTAAGCAATGCTTAAAACCTGACCTTTGATTCACAAATTAAATGTATCAGGTTTCAATTTTTAGATGTCTGTCATGTATCCATTGCCGCACATTAAAAAACACACACATATATATATATGTATATATATATATATATATATATATATATATATATATATATATATATATATACAAATTAAATACATTGCTATCATGCACTTGGACAGAGCAGGGGGTGTGTTACTCATTTCCAGACACAGTTAGTCGCACACTCCCTACACTGATTCAATAACCATGTTCCACAGCTCTCCCTCAGCAACACATCATCATTAATATGCATGGTGTGCTACTGAGGGGGAACCACATACATGGACATAGTAACTTCTGTGTAAACTCTACACTATGCCTACACAGAATTTATTAAATTTGGGAGAATGACTATACATATTCAGTAATATCTAAAAGAAAGACAACTGAAAAACCAAGTCGGTAACTCAGAATGGAAAAACGAGTACACCAATAAGTGCCGTCACTCCATTGGAACAAATAACAGCTGGCAAGGACAAAGCAATAAAATAAATCTTCAATTTATTGAAGTTGCATGTAACTAAAAGCAGCAAGTGCTATAAATATACAAACAAAAGTCAGTTAATGTACAAACGAAAGTCAGTTAAGCACTTTCACCCAGCATATCCGGGCTTCATCAGAACTGAACCGTTGGTTCAAAGCAATCAATTTAAAACTTTTTTGGTGCCCAAAAACCTTACGGAATTTGAAGACACAGAAGTATTGATAACAATTACAATTGCTGGACAACTAAATGTAGTTAGTATCACAGTTTCACTAACATTACAGATAACATCAAATAGACAGATGCATAACTAAATGAATGAAATATATATAACATATAATAAATATGTACAATAAATGTATATTAAAATATAAAAAATGGAAAATTTATAAATTACCCACTATCTAAAAAATATGCATATGTATACTGCTATTATATAAAATGTTATATCTCATATGATATATGAATAATTAAATAAATAATTAAATATTTAAATATATATATATATATATATATATATATATATATATAGATATATGTGTGTGTGATTCACCTGTTTCAAACATTTCATAAAAATATGACATAATTACATAATAATAAATATGAATGCAATTCTCACTTGTACATTATAAATAATCACTGTACCTTACCATAATAAAATGTAATAAATAAGAATTAATATAATAATTTAGTAATATAAAAAATTGATATATTAATGTATGACAGATAAATGATTTAATGAAATAATAATGGTTTAATTGATAAAAAATCATTTAAACCAGGTAGTGTAGTGGCATCTAAATATATTTGTCACCAAATTTCTTTATAGCTGAGCAAGCTTTTAAAATCCCCTCCTTTGGGATCATATTTAATTACTTCTAATATGATAAATTTAAAGTGGTGGTCATCCCCTTCCCTATCTATATGTCTGTAAAGTGCATTGTTGTTGTCCTTAGTTCTTATACTATATACATGGTCATAGATCCTTTTCTTTAGATTTCTTTCCGTTTTACCTACATAAAAGCTTGAACATAGTTGGCAAATACTTAAATAAATTACCATCTTACTATTACAGTTTCCTGCCCTTCTTTTTACACAACTTTTGTGTCCATTAGCCAGATAAATAATGTTCTCTTCGGACATATATTTACATTGATTACAGGTACCACATTTGGGATTTGTACCAGTACTCAACTTTTTGTTTTTCTTTCCAATAGTTCTACATTCCACTAGCTGTTTGATGTTGGTTCCCATTTTGTATGTAAACTGTGGTTTAACTCCCAGTACTTTACATAGTTGGGAGTCTTTAGAAATAATGTACCAAAAATGGTTTAAAATCTTTTTAATATAACTGGCGGCTAAATTAAACTGTAAAATATATGACCTATGAAAGGAATCAAGACTATTGTCTAATTCATTGTTGTCACAATCACAAAGTGTGCAAGTCTCTTGAAGTACAAGTTTGTGGTTGCTCCCTAATAAAGGAGAATATCTAGTGTTCCTATGTTGTAGTATATATTGGATAGTAGAATCCATCATAACAATAGGGTAACCTCTTTGTGTAAATAACTCCTTTATAAAATTTAATTCAGAATGTAATAAATCATTGTCAGATGTCATACGTGAGGCTCGAACACACTGACCTTTGAATATATTGTTTTTCAGTTTCTCTAGATGACAACTGGTGTAATGTAAATAGTTGTTAGAAAAAGTTTCTTTTCTGTGTATAGAAGAAGTAAATGTATTAGATTGATGTTGAATAAAAGTATCTAAGTATGGTAATCCAGTGTTATTGCAGGAATATGTAAATTTTAAATATTCACTGCTCATATTCAAAAACTCATTGAACGATTCCATAATATTAAATTCAGCATCCCATAATATATAAATGTCATCCAGAAATCTGGAGTAATATTTCACGTACTTGAAAAAATCAATGGTAAAAAGTACAGTGTCCTCCCAAAAGAAAGACCTGCATTCCATTAATTAAAAGTCTAAAAAAAAAACAAATATCAAGGCTCAAAGTTTGTTCCCTGTGAAAGTCAGAATATTCCTATCAGAAGGATAAAACACATTTGATTCATTAGATGAAGCTTTGGACTTTACACAGAAAAGTGGACTTATAGACAAACAAGAAGAAATGGACTTGTCCTCACTGAGCTTAAAAAGAAATGCAGTTAAAAATGGATGGTCAACAAAAGAGAACAAAAGCAAAAAAAAAAAAAAAAAAAAAATCAAAGAAAAGTAGCAAAGTCTTCAACTTTTTTTTCTTGCTTTATGGACTCTTTTTTGCCTTCAATAGTCAGGATGACTCCAGAATTTTCAAGGTAAAACCTTTCTATTTGTTAATTTGGAAAATAGCAATACATATAATAATAATAATAACTAATATAATAACATCTGTCTGCATAACATATTTTTTTACCAAAGTCTATGTACAGAATTAAATCAAATGCTATAAATTAGATGGTTCTACAGCATGCCCATGAAAGTCTAAATATAGTTATCTACTTAGACTTTGATGCTCTGAAATATTCTGGTTAAGAAAAATTATAGTAGAACTAGTTACTTTGTGCTTCGTGTGAGACCTCATTTTAACATGTACATGATATGTAGTGATTTCTCTAGCAGAATAACCACTTTTCCTATACATGCTGCTAAATATGTTTAGAATGTATATATTTTTAAACCAGTTATTTTATTTAGGTAATGCTGAGTTTAAGTATTCTGGAGCTGGGTAAACTGGCTAACCAATTGCTGTGTTTCACATAAAAAATGTTATGGTGCTTCATTTTAACTGTCGGCATATTTTGAATGCTTGGCTCACATACTAGTGATTGTGAGCATATGTGAAGCTTTTGACAATTTCTAAATAACATTTCCTGTTTTAAATTCCAAGTCTTACGTCATTACATGACTTAAATGGGCTCACAAGTAATATCTATCTGAACTGGAAGATTTTTAGCTCTATTAATTAGCGGAAGTGCTGGTGAGCTGAGGATGACCATTGAACTCAGTAAAGCTACAGGATGGAACACTGCATCAGAAAGAAATTTAAGTTAAAGCAAAGTAAGATAATATTGTTGTATATGGAAGCTATAGAATTTAATTTGTAATAAACATGTTAATATGCCTTAAATAGGGAATGTGAAATTAAATAGAATACAGCATATTTATGTTTATTGTGACAAGTAATTAAATAAGTGAACTTTATAATAGTATGGTGTTGTAATAGCAACAACACCATTTAAAGGGCAATATACATCTAAGTAGTTTAAAGAAAACTACTTTGTTTTATACTATTGTGTTATGTGCAATAAGTTGAATAACTATTAGAAATAATATTTAAAGCATTCTTAAATATATAAAATACTATGCTGAATATATAATTTAGAATTTCTTTATATCTATAAATCTTTTAGAAGGCACATTAAATGAGGTGTCAAGTAAATAAATGTTAACATCAAAATTAAAGGTACATCATTTTTAATATTGAAAGGAAGTACTGTAAAATGATCCTCTTTATAACAATGAATAAGTGCCTATATGAAGTAATGTGCATCTTGGATATATTAAACATTGTAAATTTTTCTTAAAAATTTTAAATGTATTTTATAGCTTGGAAATGAGTTGTCTGATAAAATATAATTTGGAACATGAAATATATTGCTGTGTTATATTTAAATTGAATTTGAATTTGATATTAATGCTAAACCAGCTTAATGGAATTTGTTAAGTATGTCTGAGATCTAAAGCTTACACACATGATTATTTTTGGTTATGATTATGTGAAATATATTCCTGATATACTGTTTGACTGATATGAAGTATGTAGAAACCTTTGTGTACATATATCTATATGTGTTATGGGTTAGAGGGAATGAACAAGTGAATTTTTAGTTGCTAATGTGCCTGTTTGTATAGACTGGTTATTGAATGTATGTCCTCACCAGCCTTTAGTAATATTAAAGCAATCAGTTAAGTTACAAATGTAATGTAGTATTGTCAACTGGGAAAAATTCAGGAGCAAATATAATCTGTCAGATGATAAAAATCTTATGAGTTTATAAAACCATTATTTGCTTATAGGAACATATAATGTGTTCTATTAAGTTAACTAATAATTTAAAAGGAATACAATTAATTGGTTAATATACAGTCTGTGTGCATTATAAGTGTTACAAATCATTTTGATAGCTTGGTCATATTATTGAGTTGCTCTTAATTTCTAAGACAGCTACAGACAGTTATATAGTTAATCTTTTAAAAATAGCAAACTAACTGATGGAGTATGAAATTGCACTGATATACAAAATATTAATAAGTAGTATGGATTAACTAGTGTGTTATATACATATGGCTAGATAAATGTGAATATTTTATTTACTGTTCTTGTTATTCATAGCATATTAAACACTTAAAAAACTGTTACTATTTTAGCCCATTGTGGTTAGATAGATTTATTTAATATTATTTTAAATGAATATACATTAAAATTAAATTTAATTTTAATTTTAAGTAGAATACTGTAGTTTATTTTTAGAGGGAGTTTGTTCAGAAGAGTATTAAATATTGAAGGTATTTCTTCAGAGGTAGAAGCAGAAGAATGGTTAGTGAAGCATTAAAGATGTTAGGGGGAGTTGAATGACTATGTTATCAAACCAGGAATGACATATTCCATGTTAGGGGTTGTAAATATCTTTTGTATATTGTTATTGAATATTTTTAATCCACCAAAGAGAGGTAATTTCAGTACCTTAAAATAAAAAAGTTGATATAGTTAACAAACTCAAAACCAGATAAAAAATGAACACAAGTGGAAACAATAAATCCAAACACAGGACCGTAAATGAGTTAATAGTTAAGCAATTTTACTCACTTTAATCAACATGAGCTTCTACCTATTAACTAATTTTTTAGTGTATAAATAATATGTGTTTTATTTATTATTCAACACTGCATGTATTATAATACATCATATTAGAGTATTGTATTTAAATATTCATTGAAATTGGTTATTTTATTTATTTTTTATTTTTATATGGAGTTAGATTCCTTTAAGAATGTCATGTGACATAATTGATAACAGTTTATAAATGCATTTGGAACTGGGAAATTGTTTGTTCTGAAGAAGCTCATGTTGATTAAAGTGAGTGAAAGCGCTTAACTATTAACTCATTTACAGTCCTGTGTTTGGATTTATTGTTTCCACTGGTGTTCATTTTTTATCTAAAGTTGATATAGTCTTTTTACAGAAAACACATCTAATAAAGAAATCCATTGACAAATTGGCATGCAACCAATATTCAATACAGGTGAATTCACACTATAATGTTAAAATGAAAGACACTATAATACTTTGGAAAAAATCATTAACTATACCTAAAGTGATTGATTTTTACACTGACTAAAATGGTATAATGGGATTGGTTGTGCTTAAAAAAGATAAGAAATTGTATACTGCTGTTAATATCTATTGGATTCCTGGAATGGGTTCTAAAGTAGTGAACAAATACTTGGACCTTATAGCTCTAGATGCAAAGGATGAAATTCTAATGCCTAGTGACTTCAACTATATATTATCAGAAAAAGATACCACCAAATATAAGACACTTACAATAACTGCCACTGCTAAACAAGTACGCAGTTTTATGAATATGATGAATCTTAAAAATATTCAAGAGTTATAAGTGGCAAATTCCTTAATTTATACTCACTGCTCACATAGATTTGGTATTCAAACAAATGTTGATAAAGTCTTTGTATATAATGATCAATATTCAAAAGTAGAAGTACTAATACTATCTTTGTTCTTTGTCCTTTTTCTGATCACAATGCCATTATTTTTAAACTTTATTATTTTTGCGATTATTTTTAAACTTAATTCAAATCCTAATGTATTAATATATTGGCAAAGAATACTGGAATATATAATTAAAATTAAAGGGTTCAGATAATGGCTTTTAAATGAATTAAACATTTATATGGATACTAATAACAATATTAAAGTCTCTGATGCTATTCTATGAGGCTCCCAAAGGCCTGTATTTATGGTAGAATAAAGAGTTGGTATTTAATGAATTAAAGGTGCTTCAAACAAGAATTGATAGCTTAAAATTGAAGTTAAAACTCTATGATAGAAATACAACTGTAGAACTAAAAACTCTAAATCAAAAATACATAGAAATATTTAATCATAAAGTTGCAATAAATTTGGAGAAACTTAAATTACAAACCTATACTGTAAATCCTAAGAATTTACATAGATTAGCAATATGATCAATGACTTAAATAATATAAATCATATTAAATAAATTATATATCAACTGAATAATAGATTTAAAAGAGCAACAGACCTGAAAGACATTTTGGAAGCCTTTAGGAAACATTATAAAGAAATCAATAACAGAGATCTAACTTTGGATAATTGTGATATAACTGCTAGCTTCTTAAAGGAAAATGTAAAACAAAAAGTATTGAAAGATCAAAATGATAAGTTAGATAAAGCCATTACTCTTAAAGAACTAAAAGAGCAAATAAAAAGCTTGAAAAATATCAAAGGTCTTGGATTAGATGGTTTAATTTCAGAATTATATAAATAATCCTGGATGATATCTTAAAAGTGTTAGTAAATACATTTGATGAAATTATAAATTCATTAAATATTCCATTTTCATGGAAATACTTGTTGATTTTCTATATTTTAAAACAAAATAAAGACCCTAAGTTATGTTTTTTGTATCATCCTTTTACATTATTAAATGTAGATTAGGGAATTTCTATGGCTATTTTGACTAAAAGATTAAAAAATATAATACCTAACTTGATTAAACACAATCAAACTGGTTTTATCTCAGGGAGAAGGGTACAAGATAATATTATCAGACCTTTATATGTAATAGACTCTGCCAATAAAAATAAAAAAAAGAATTATCAATACTAGGTTTGGATATTGATAAAGCTTTTGATTCAGTTAAGTGGCTATACTTGCAAAAAGTACTTAACTTTTGAGCCAAGTGAGAGGAAGAGGTGAATTTTCCTTCCTAACAATAGACATGATTAATTTGTTCTCTGTAATACCCCACGAAGAAGGTTTGGAGTTTTTTCAAGAAAGTTTGTTGAAGTGTAACAAGATGGATCCACATAAAATACATTTATTAGTTGAATTTATGGAGGTAGTGTTGACAATTTTTTGATGCTTGAAGGTGAATTTTTTCATCAAACTGCAGGGGTAGTGACGGGAGCCAAATGTGCTACTGTATTTGTAAACCTGGTGCTTTTAGAATGGGAGAAAACCCATATCTTTTCCTCTGCCTTTATGGCCAATAGTTTGCTTTATACTAGGTTTTTGGATGATATTCATATTCTATGGTGAGGGGAGGAAAGAGAAGCACTTGAATTTGTTGACCATTTGAATGGTTTGACCACTTTTTTTAAGATTCACACATAAATGGCATTCTAATGAAATTGCTTTTTTATATGTTCATCTTACAAAAAATAGTGGTGACGATTTTTTGTCAAATAGTATTTATAGGAAGGAAACGTATTCAAACATACTGCACCATTATGATAGTTGCTACCCCATACATCAAAGAAGATATATTATTAAAGGTCAAATGGTTAGACTGTCATGTTTAATTAGTGACAACTATTTATTCTGTAAAGAAATTTACATTTTTGATAGGAATGTTTAGGGACAGGGGGTACCCTTTGAAAATACTACTTAAAATTAAGAGAGAAGTTTTTAAGAAGAGAAATACTTCATTTTGCCCTAGCTTGAAAATGCCTGATGAGTGTATATAGTTGAATATAAAACTATCAATAGACAAAGATGAATTCATTTTGAGGTACAACCAAGAAACACCCCTTTTGGTTTCCAGTTTTAACAGGATATGGGATCTGAGTTTTGATAAGGAAAGGAAAGACAAGTCAGGGATGAAGCCAAGTGTAGTGTACAGTAGGGGTAGACATATTAAGAGCACCCTGAAAGAACAACCAAAAATGAATAGTGCATATAGATGTTTAATGTCCAAAAGTGGGCTCTGTAGGTTTTGCAAATTTATTAATGATGGACCTTGTGTCTCATTTAATGGTTATGACTGTACCCTGAGTTGCCTGGGCTGATATAATTGCAATACAAGTATGGTTGTATATTTAGCAACCTGCACAGTATGTCCAGGATTTTACATAGGGAAGACCATACGGAGGCTATGTGACAGGATAGCAGAACACTTAAGGAACATCAAAAATAAGACTGTACATAACGCACTATATATGCATAGCACTAAATGCACTAATTTTAAAAGATTTATATTCTTTGTTATTAACAGGGTTTATTCTAAGCAAAGAGGGAGCAATGAAAAAATTAGAAGTGGAAGTTAAAGAAACTAAATGGCAGCTAAGATTGAAAGCTACTTGTGCACAAGGGTTGAATGGTAGTGTCTCTATGACTCCTATTTTGCAACAGAGGGTAAATGTTGTTTAATGGTCTATTGTTATTAAGGTTATTTTTATTATTTTATTTTGAACATAAGGATATTTTTTAGTCATTGACTAAAGTTTCTTAAAGTCAAGTTAAGGAAGATACACGTGATAGGATGACTTGTTAATGGCATCATGCTTGAATGTTGTGATTGGTTGATGCACTATCACTTGGATACTTAAATTGTATGTTTTAACTTGTTTTTTATGACTCTGAAGAAGCCAGAATATTAGATGGCAAAAGTGCTTAATCATTTCTGTATTTTTAATCAGTTTTATTATTAAACTCGGTCTCCACTGGACTCATTGTTTGTGATATTTTTTATTTTTATTTGGTTACATGGTTTCTTGCCACTTGGTGGTTGTCTACTTATTACTTAAAGAGTATAATTTTCCTCAAGCTTTATAAAAATAATGAAATTATATAATCATTTTTCTTTTGTTAAAATTGGATCTTTTCTTTCTAGTTCTTTTAAAATTTTAAAGGGCACAAAACAAGGATGTCCATTATCTTCATTATTGCTTGCCTTAGCAATAGAACTCTTTGTCACATATATTAAAAACAATAATGAAATAAAAAACTTCTCTGTTAATGATAATTATAATTCTAAAATGCAGTTATTCGCAGATGATATTTTATTAACTACCAATAACACTGAAACTTCATTAGGAAACATTATTAAATCAGTAAAATGTTTTGAGAAAATTTCTGGCTTGAAATTTAATCATAATAAAACAGAAGTAATGTTAATAAATAAAAAAAGCTACATCATTTTTAAAAAAGTACAAAGAGTTTAATTGGGAAAACAAGCAACTTAAATACTTAGGAGTTAATATAAACCATAGATGGAAGAAAAAGTATCATTAAATTATAAAAATTGAACTAATAACATTTTAAAACTGATTAAACGATGGGGAAAATGTTCTTCTTAATGGAAGATGGGCTTATATTAATAAAAATGATAATATTACCAAAAATATTGTGCCTTGCAAAATACCACATCCTAATAAAACTATAAAAAGACTGAACTCTATATTATGAATATGTCTGTGATATCCTCAAAAGCTAAGAATATCATATGAATGGCATGTAAGAAGTTAGGAAGAAAATGGTATTGGATTCCCAAATTTTGATCTACACATTAAATCTGCCATCTTAAACATTGTGTGTCTTTGGCTTAACTCAACATATAGTTCAAATTGGAAATTCCTAAATGAAGTAATTTTAGCTTCAAACATTGTAACTGAAACAAATTTTAATGTTTTATCAAACCTTAATATAGCACATTTGGTTTTAAAAGACTATTTTATAAATAATATAAGCATCACTAATTATACTTTTGGTATTAAACATATTTTGGTTGTTTTCAAAACAGTAATGAATAGTTATGATTTACTTAAGCAGTTGTTCTTGATGTTTCCTATAGCTTATTCTGCTGGTTGTCTGGAATCTTTACATAAATGCAATAACTACTCTTGGGAAAAATAATTTAAAATTTTTGTATCGATGCTTAGATGGAAATAAAATAAACACTGTAGAAAAACTCTTAACTAGATATAATACAAATAATACTAATTGGTTAGATATTCAGGTCTTAACGGAATTCTTGAACAATAAATTGCAAATATCATTAGTTATGAACACTAACCAATTTCTTCTTTCAGATTAATAACTGAACTTATAAGATTTGATGTCTCTCATTAAGACTATTCTACAAGAATAAACAAGGAAGCATTTTCAGAGGCCAATAAAAAGTTATATCTGTGGTCTGTAAATAACTTCATATCATCTATTTATTGGAAAATTTGTACTTGGAAGTTTTTAAATAGAAGTTTGTTAACACCATGTAAAATAGCAATTTGTTTATAAAAAGAAAGTATACGATGCTGGAGATGTAATAATAATTTGGATGCAGACTGTGAACATATGATTTTGAAATGTCAAATGGTTGTGCCATTCTGGGAAGAATTCAGAAATTCTGCTAAAGCTTTGTGGTCAGACAAATGTAATATAACAGATTCTTTGATTTTATTCAATGTTCCCATTCCAGGTCTTGTTCCTAAACATCAAATGTCTCTCCTATGGTTCATATTGGCTATTGTCAGACAGTTTATTACAATAAATTTGAAGAGTAAAAGTTTTCTCTCTTTTTCAGAGTTTAACAGTATGTAATAAGGAATTACAAATTCTATATAATAGAACTTCAAATGTTACTTATAAAAAATTATCTTGGCAAAAACTTAAAGATTTATTAGAAAAATATTAATGTTGTCATGTTATATCAGTATTTGTTATGGATGTGTATATATATATATATATATATATATATATATATATATATATATATATATATATACATATATATACATATATATATATATATATATATATATATATTTTTTTTATGTTGTTTCTTGTTTTTTAATTGATTTTTAAATTTTGTAACTTTATTTCAGTTTATTTTAAAATGCAATAAAAATGTTTTGTTTTTTTAAAAGAAAACAGTGGTCGTTAGGAGGATATATTTTTAATAAAATAGCTGGAAATAACTGTCAGGAAAACAAGGTGAAATATTGGAAATGCCACAAAATGCTGTCAACAAAAAAGATACAAGCCTGTTTATGAAAGTAATAAAAAATGTGGTTCTCAAATAAATTGATCTTAAAGCAGAGGGAAGTCATGTAGTGTTTATAATGTACCATAAAGCACAGAAGGAGAAACACAAATAATGAAGTCAATAAAGCAAGAGAGAACATGTAAGACACTGATAAAGGTCATTACAGAGGAGTAGCCAGCACATTTCATTAAGAAGTTTATTCCCTAACAAGGTATTTGACATGGTACCACATAACATGTTAGCAAACTGATTCTACTGATCTACTGATTCTCAGGGGACAGCACTGACAAAACACTGATTAAATACATATTAACAGCCAAAGAAAGGCTAACAGGAATATTAGATATAAATGGCTGATGATGTTAAGGCAAATAAAGATGGCAAAAAAAGCAAAAAGGCATGACACAAATTATGTTTTGTTTAGTAGTCAAGGAACAAAATTAATATTTAACAAAAAAACAAACAATAGCAATTAAAAGAGTATGAGTTTCCAGGATAAGAAAGTTAGTCCCAGTAGTTTAACTTAGTAATCTGTTCTGAAAAAAATCTGGATTTGGTGGGCTTCACTGCAGTACTTGTAGAGACCTAAAACAATCTGATGTTACTACATTATAAAATGGTGTAAAGAGCTTGTGTGTTACCTAACTCAAGGATCACTTGCATAAAATTAGACCTGTTAGTAAAAGCCTGCATTTCATTGCTGGAACCTGTGTTCTGACAGACTGCTTTTCAATCTATCTGGAAATATACAGAGCTAAGTATATATTTTTTTTGGTTTTAGAGTTTGTACTGTTAATTGTTGCTTATAGTTTTTCAGATCTCTGCTGAAAGTGTTTTGCCCCCCCCCCACCCCCCATTTCTGGTTTGTAGTTTAACTTTGGTGGCTTTTGCAGTTGCCTGCCCCACTGTAGATTTGATTTGGGACACTCCCCCAGTCCCATCTCTTTACCACATTCTACCTAATAAATTCCTTCTGCACTTGCTTTTAGTCCTTTTTAATTTAATTGCATTTTTTAAACTGTGTTTGGTCTAATATTGTTAAATATTCAAGTGTGCTAGCTTGCACTGCATGTGAATTGTTTTTACTGCTGTTTTAGCTACTTTTCTGTAAAAATACTGTAAGTCTGTTTCCTACATTTCCTGTAACTAGTGTAGTCCAGATACAGATTTGCTGTATCCAGGACTGTATGTATGCTTCTGAGCCCCCCCAAGCCTTTCTGTGTTGGAGGGAAGCCTTCTAGCTTATCAGTGGGAGTGATAAGCACTAGGTAACCTGTCTTCCACATAAGGAGTGGTTCTGGCCCAGAAATTGTAGCTATTGGCCGTTTGGGAAATCTTTTCCATCTCTCTCAACTTTCTGATTTGAAAGCCTGCTTTGCACTTGTTTCTGTCCTGTAACTCATCTAGTGCAGATACAGATTCTTAGTTTTAGCACTTAAATTTGCTTATTCATATGCAGCACTTGTTCAGAACTTGTAAGCACTAAATAAGCTACTAATTACTAATAGCACTCAACCTTCCTCATTACGTAGAGAAAAACAGTTTGTGCACTTACTTTTCTCACTTGCTTAGAGAAAAACAGCTCTTGTACTCACTTTCCTCATTTATCTAGAGGAAAATAGTTTTTTTATTCAAGCATGTCCAAGGGTCAGCTCCCTGTGTTCTCTCCTGTTGAGGATCTGGGCATCTTGAGGCAATGTTAAAATTGCCTCATGTACACAGACAACCCTCTCTTCCTACCACCCAACACTACGACCTGTGAAAGATGCACTTATCTAGCCAAACTGGAGGTAAAGCTCTCTCCAACCAAGACTGAACTTGACAGTCAAGAGGAGAAGGTAAACATTTGCACCACACCACACTCATCACATAGTCTCACTAAATCTACACCACCAAAATCCACAAATAGTAACACAAAATTTTATTTTATTTATTTAACATTTGTTGACCGGGAAAGTCCGACTAGGTTCCACAGATCCTGTTTTCAGCGGAGGCCCGGGGAGAAATGCTCCAGAAGCATGTCTTTAGAAAACATTCGCAGAGGCTCTCAAAAATAATCTGTCTAAGCAACAGAGACCTCCAAAGCAGAAACGCAAGAAACCTCCATCCCCCAACACAACCCAAATGACACATAGCCCACAGACTCAGTGTGCCACTCAACCACAGCCAATAAGGCCAAACAATGTACCCAACACACTAGTCATAGGTGACTCTATAGTCAGGCACACTAATGTCCCACGCACCAAGCTAAACAAGGAGAAGGTTACTGTCAGCTGCCTGTCAGGTGCCAGGATCGGCCACATAACCCACGCACTCAGGTCACTCCACAACAAGTACAAATATGACACTGTCATTGTCCATGTTGGTGTGAATAACCTGATATGTACCTCACTGGACTACATGAAAAGAGACATGGAAGAACTCTCCGATCTTGTAGCCCAGGCCGGTATGACCCTAGCCCTGAGTAGCATTCTGATATCACCCAGAATGATACCGCAGTACAAGGACAAAATGACTGACTTCAACAATTGGCTAAGCTTCTGTTGTCATTCTAAGGGGATCCAGTATCTGTCTGCTTGGGATGACATGGTCGACAAACCATGATGCTTTGCCAGAGATGGCCTGCACCTGTCACCCCTGGGATTCTGGATACTGGCTAAGGCTCTTGCCACCCCATAGTGCCTTTTTTAGCCAAGGTTCAAATGACAAATTCACCACCGTAACAGGAACAGGCAAGCAAAAGCTGAGGGTAATGCTACTCAATGCTAGAAGTCTAAATCTCAAAATGCACTCACTCGAGGCACTTCATAAAATGGAGAACATCGATATCTGTGCAGTGATTGAGACCTGGTTCAAGGCTCCAGAGAGCACCCCTGCACTACCAGGCTATAACTCATACCACACTTTTCAGCCATTTAACCTGGACCGAAACACCAAAGGCGGAGGTGTGTCCATATTCATTAAGGATATCCACACCTCCAGGATAGTTGCTCAGTATAATGCATCCGAGGTTATCCAAGTGCAACTAACTCTGGGCAAAACTGCAATCCAAATTGTAGCTTGCTCCAGATTCCCCACTATGCCCCAGGATTCCCACTCCTCTTTTCTTGATGTACTGGAAAATATTAGGGTTCAACCAAACACCCTAATAATGGGCGACTTCAACTACCCCACCATTAACTGGGAAAACTACTCGTGTACCAACTCCTTAGCTGAACGCTTTCTGGAATTCATAAACTCCAGTGCCCTGGATCAACTTATCGACACCCCCACCAGGGGCAACAATATCCTACACCTAGTCATTACCAACATGAGTGGCCTCTGTTCCACACCTGAAGTCAACTCCTCGTTGGTCCGATCTGACCATAAGCTAATCACCCTTGATATCCACATCCCACCCCCACACCCCATTAAGGAAACCATGGTAAAACATTTCTCCAAAGCCAACTTCATGCTTCTTAAGACAGAAGTGGTCAACTTCATGATACCCATGCAGACGGACAATACAGTTACAACTGCTGAATCCTACACAAATGTACCTATAAGCACTTACACGAGTGCATGGATCGTGCTACCCCAAACAGAACCAAGACACTATCCTCCAAAAAAGGAAGACAATCTGGTGGTCCCCTGCCATAAACAAACTGTACAGAAGAAGGAAGAAACAGTTGCAAAACAGAGTAAACTCCCATGAGTGGAGGAGCACTCTGGTCAGCCTCAGTAAGAAGCTGAGATCCCTTATAAGATCCTCCAAAGCTAGCTACAAAAACAGAATCACCACTTATTCTAAGGACAACCACAATGCATTCTATAGCTATGTCAAGGATCTTGATGGCAACACCCAGATCTGCTCTGAGTTACAGCACAATGGCACAAAAATTACAGAACCAACTGATATTGCCAACATCCTGGCAGATAGGTTCAGTGCTAACATTACCCCCCCCCCCTAAAGGGCCCATATCTATACAAGAAGAATACAGAATCCCTGTAATCACAACTACGCAGGTAAAGGTTGCACTCTCTAAAGCCAAAAACACAGCATCCATGGGACCGGACAACATCCCAGGCTGCGTTTTACATGAACTTCAGAACAAACTGGCTCCCCACCTAAGCACCATGTTCAATAATAGCCTCACATCAGGCTTTAGGCTTTATGCCCACTGAATGGCACACAGCAACAGTTATCCCACTCCACAAAGGAGGAGCCACCACTGATCCCGGGATCTATGGCCCTATTAGCCTGATGAGCCTGGTCTACAAGGCCATGGAACATATCATGGAACTCATAAACAAAGACAATGATAACCTCCAAACTCTGGATCCCACCCAGTTCGGGTTTGTGAAAGGCAGATCATGCCTCCTGAATCTGATCGACTTCTTTGAGGCAGTCACCAAAGCCGTAGATGAGGGTAAGGTGGTTCACACAGCCTATCTTGACCTTGCCAAGGCTTTTGACACCATCCCCTATTCTGGAATTATAGCTAAACTCACTAAACTAGGTATAAATACCTAGGTCATAAGATGGGTTGCCAACTGGCTCACTGACAGAACCCACACTTTAAAAGTTGCAGACTCCAAATCTGACCTCAAACCAGTGACAAGTGGAGTAAAACAGGGTTCAGTCCTGGGACCTCTCCTGTTTGGTATCTACTTCTCTGAAGTACAGGCTAACACAGGAGGCCTCTGGCTAATGAAGTTCACAGATAACTGCAAACTAGGAGCCATAGTCACGTCCCCAAATGATGTGGACATCCTACAGAAGGGCCTCACTGAGACGGATGCCTGGTGTGAGAGCCATGACCTCAAGCTCAATGCCAAAATGTGCAGTGTCATCCCCTTTGGTAAAAACTCTGTACCATGAACTACCACATAAGCAGCAATCTACTTAACACCAAATGTGTGATAAGAGACCTTGGGACCCAGGTGGACAGTAGTCTCTCCTTCGATAGTCACATCGCTACAGTAGTCAGGAAGTCCTTCTACATGGCACACCTCTTCATAAAAGGGTTCTCATCCAGGAAAAAAGAGGTCATTGTTCCCCTCTACTCGACACTCATTAGACCCATTATAGAGTATAATGCCCCTTTTGGAAGGTACCTCACAAGACATCTGCAGCAGCTGGAAATGCCACAGAAGTACCTCACAAAGAAGATTACTGGCCTCAAACAAATGCCTTACACTGACCGTCTCAAAAAACTCCAGCTTTACTCCATAGCATATCACCTATTCCAAGGTGATCTCTGCCTTACATATAAATCTATGTCAAACCCAGAGCTGTTGGACATGCTACACCTAAAGAAATCCCATTCCCTCCGAGCTACATGCTCTAGGGACCTAAACTTTGTCACCACAATAAACATAACATGCTGGAGGGATAGATTCCTGTCCCAGAGACTTTCCATACTCTGGAACAGGCTACCCATCTATGTCAAGCAAAGTTCTTCTTTAACATTCTTCAAGAAAAATCTTGATGAGTGGATGGGAAATAGGAAATATACCCCAGGGAGCACTTCTGTGTCTGCTCGACAGTGGCACAGGAAAATAACTTTCTTGGGTGACATAAGCCAGGGAACCTTGTTGGCTAGGCTTATATAGGCCCTTGGGCCAATAGCCTAGTTCCTACCTATGAACCTATCAACAAGAAAGCAGATGTGTTTCTCAGTTCAGAAGAATCGGAGCAAGACAGAAGCTAAGAAATCATTTTATCAACTTGATTTCTGTTGTATGGAGAAGTTTGAATCATTGCTGATGAAAATCATTCTGTAATATCTAGAAATCAGCATGATGTGAGAATCAAAGCAGTATGGATTAATCATGGGAAAGTCATGATAAAATAACATTCTAGCAGAGTACTTTAAATAACCAGGGAAATAAATAAATATGGAGTGATGGTCTGGTGTGTTTAGTCCTTATCTAGGTATTTGACATGGTACTACATAAGAGGTTAGCAGATTACGTCTATAGACTCTAAATATGTGCTAGGGTGACAACACTTGCAAAACACTGATTAGAGAATAGGGTACAGAAGTTAACTGTAAATGTGGTATTCTCAGATGAAAGTAGGGCAACCAGTAGTGCTCTGCTTAGACTATATCTTAGGCCACTTCTTTTCAAAGTCTTTATCAGTGACCTAGCAAAAGCCATGGAAGGAAAAGTTTATCTTTTCTTGCTGATGACATGAAATTATGAAGCAGAGATGATATAAAAGAACGTATGGAGATTATGAGAATATACTTGTCAAGCTGAAGGACTTATCTAAAGCTAAGCAGTTTAAAATCAATAGAGTAGCATGGCTGCAGAAACTTAAAGAAGGAGTAAATATTGGAGGAAGTAAAGACAGCAGTAACAAAAGGAGAAAAGAACTTGAGGCAATAACATCAGACAAAGGTTTGTAAGTAATGTGAGAAGGCAGCAAGGAGGCCTGGTGAAATACAGAGATGCATGAAACATGGCAACAGTAATAGAAAAGGAAAAGTTGTTACTCGTCTTTATAGGCATTTGGTAACATCCTCAGTAGTGGATCTTGTGCTGCTCTAGATACATTATCAGGGTAATGGAATACATAAGACAGAAGCATTTCAAAGTATAGAAACAAAATGGTACATACTCTGCACTGGTAATCTTACAAAGAGAAAAGAGCTTAAACCCGCATGCTCATGCAGAAAGCATAGGGGAGACATGATGGAACAGTTTAATTTCCTCAAAGAAATCACCTTGGTTCAAAAGGGCATTGTACTTTGAAAAGAGAGATGCATAAAGCAAGAGGGGACAGTTAGAGGACACAGAGTCTGTGCTTTTATGAGAAGTCGGGAAGAATTATCTCGCACAAAGCACAGTGGATGATTGGAAAAGCCTTCCTGGAGAGGTAATATGGTTAAAGCCATTACTCATTTCAAGATTACATAGTGCAAGCATAAGTCCATCTTTTGGGGGAGAAATGAAGAAGGGGAATAAATAACTACATATAAATATCTACATCTTACTCAATAAACAATGGACAAATTATGTGGCCCAATTTGTCTCTACTATCAAAAATCTGTTTCCATTGTTCTATTTGATGACTCTGTTAGAGATAAGAAGTCCCAGCCTTATCTTTGTGGCTCCAAATTTTGCAGACTCTATTCTTCATTTCTGAGTGAACTTTATTACATCTCAGGATAATATTCCTTAGCAAAATTTCTCCCAGTGTACCATCTTAAGAACCATTTCTAACATTATCATTTTTGTGCTGATTTATAACACGTATGTTATAATGTATTATTTGTTGCTAAGAGGAAACAAAACAGATAAGTATAATACAGGAAGTGCACTGTGGTGACAGATCAAGTACTATAAATGGGAATATTACAATAAAGTTGAAGAAAATATTTGTATATGATTATATAATGAATGGTAGACATTTAACTTGGTCAGAATACAAACCATCGACAAAAACATTCTCAGCATTCACTATATCAAACACAATTCACATCCACACTCAGTACACTGAATAAGGAAACAAATTTCCTTTTCTGATGCACTACCCATAACCATGCCACATTTACTGTTGAAACAGGGTTAGATTTAACATGCCCCCCCACTGCCAGCCTTAGTAATGCATGCTAACCTAACCCTCCCACTGCCCCTAATCTTAATGGACATCTTAACTTAAAAAAGTCCTTTCCATAACAAGACAGCTCAGACACCCCCCCCCATACACACACACACACACACACACACACACACACACACACACACACACATACACACACACACACACACACACACAAAGACACGCTAAATCTAGCCCCTAAACTAACATAACCCTAAAGACTCACAATTGAGTGCTCACTTAATTTTATCCTTACTCTAACCCTAACCCACACACACACACACACACACACACACACACACGCACACACACACACACACACACACACACACACACACACACACACACACACTCACAGACACCTAGTATACATCCCATTTATCAGTCATGACAAAACAAATATCCGACAAACCATATGTTTGATAACATGCACTTTCTGCTGTCGACTGAAGCAAAGGGCAAGCAAACGCATGACACTCATATAGATGTATGTCCATATGTTGTAAAATTAACAAATCAAACAGGATCAATGCTCAATCACCAACCTTTTCAAAAAAAAAACAAAAAGTAAAACATTCTTACACCCCCTGCACCTCCCATACCCCTCACTAATTATATATAATATCTTCAGGATTGCAATACGGGGGGAAAGAGCAAATTCTCTCCCCACTGCACTGAAATCATACACACAAAACAGGCAGTAAGTGCAATCAGTTGACATTTGATCAGATGCACTGCCTTTTTTCTTTTGAACAACTTGAACTGTCAACCACTTATCTGTAACCCATATATTTATTTATTTAACATTTATTTACCAGGAAAGTCAGATTTGGAACAAGCCAGTTTTCAGCAGAGGCCCAGGGAGAAATGCCATGTCTTTGTAACATGGGAGGAAATTGAAGCACCCAGAGAATACCCACACAAATGCAGGGAGGATATGCAAACTCCACACAGAAGGCACCCCAGCCGAGAATCAAACTGGAGAACCTCTTGCTGTGAGGCGACAAAGTTAACTGCTGCACCACTGCACCGTCCAATATAGATATAGATGTACACACACACACACACACACACACACACACACACACACACACACACACACACACACACACACACACACACACACACACGAAGAATACATCAAATAAAGGGGGTAATAAATCTATCACATAATCTTATCCACACTCCTGGTACATCATCAAAAATATCCACACTATGGGTGCATCACTGTATATTTACCACACCCTTATCTTATCATCAGATATACTAACTTTTCACTAAACCCAACAAGTGCATGGTACTTACTAAAATCTAAAGTAAATGTAGGCAGTGCATACATAAAACATAAACATTAACAAACCAAAGGATACCACAACCCACCAAAAATACCTCAAATAAAATCATCACTTAGGCTAACAAAAATAAAATTAAACTAAAAAATAAATATATCAGAACAGACCACATTTTGCATTTATTACAATTAAAAAGCAATTCTACACAATGGGCACACAAACACGCACACACAAAATCTCCTGTACAAGAACAACAATATCCACATAAAACAATACCCTAGAAAGAAATGTGTTCTTATGAGAGCAAAAATTATAAAATAAAACTATAAGAAATGAAGGAAAGTACAGACTACAGTAGGCTAGTAAAAAATCTGTTTGGCAAAATGAACCTGGTTCTATCAAAAATTACATAACTAAAATGCTTTCCCATGCTATAAAATACTTGAAATATCTAATCTGTATGTACAAAAAATGAACCATTAATAGTTACTTAAGAAGCTACAGTAGAAAGTCACTCATGGGATACTCTATTCATAAAAAAAGCTACATAAACTGCCTAAATCTATTTTTTCCCCTAAAACTGTATTTGACAGAAACTTAGACAATTAACACAACTCTTTGAACTTAACAGAAAGCATTACTGTAGTATTACAAAACACAGAAAAGATGCATGCTTGTAATCAGGGTCAGCTTTAAGTCAACAGTCGACTTGGTTAAAATTTCCATGGTGACCCCCTACTACACATGGCTCCACACACACACACACACACACACACACACACACACACACACACACACACACACACACACACACACACACACGCACACACAATCACACACAATCACACACTCTCACACACGCACACACACACACACACACACACACACACACACGCACACACTACAGGGTTCCTCCCCATCCTGGCATACTTGCACCATCAAGATTACTTTTTTCTTCCTTTTTCTCACTGTTAAGTCTTACTCTTTAGTTTTTTACTGCATTTATTCATTCATCCAACACATTTTAAATAGGCAAGACTGCTCTTTAATAACTGAATAGGAAACAACTCCATTAAGTTGGAGTGTGTGGGCTGCAAGAAACAATGGGGGTTTCTAGATGCTTTTCTGTGGTGCATTTTACATTTTTTACATCTAGTGATGGCTTGAACAAAACTCATGATTAAGAGAAAAAATTTGCTCTTTTTTTTCTGCTCTGGTTTTCCATGAATCCTTGTAATGCTTCCTAACAACTGACCAAGCCTACACTGTAATAACCGGGGTGACAATAACAGCATTAAGGCAGGAATTTGGGGGCTGAATGCTCCCCCCCCAAGCCATGGGTATTCTAGTTGCTCTGAAGTGTATTTTACAATTTTTTAAACAATTTTTCAAGAAATGATAGCCTAAATAAAAATCACAGTTAAGGGAAGAAATGCAGCCTTGCCCTTCAGCTTTGTTTTCCCCTTTCCACATAACCTAACTGACCAAGAAATAACTGTGGTGGAAATTATTGCATTAAGCCTAGGGTGTGGGGGCTGGGTATATATTATATCATCGACCGCTTAGTTTGTCGAACGCTGAAACGTCAACAGCTAAGGGTCGAAAACGTACAATCTCAAATGGCCAGTTAAGCGAATTTTTTCATCAGGAAAGAATTTGCTTGACCATGCCAAACTAACATAAACTTCCCCCCACACATCCCCTAACTAAATATACCAACTCCAAGATCGCTCTACAATGGGGAAAGGGCAAATTTCCAATAATGGTGAAGCAAATTCTTTCCCAATGAAAGAATTTGCTTAACTGGCCATTCGGCATTGTAAGTTTTCAACCCTTAGCTGTCGATGTTTAGGCATTCGACAAGGTAAGTGGTCTATGATAGACCCGTGCGGACCACAAGGCCACTTGAATTCATGCATGTTCTAGATACTCTGACGTACATTTTACAGTTTTTTTTAAATAATCAGAAATTCAGTCTTCCTCTTCAGCATTGATTTTCTCTGAATCCTTTTAACACACCATAAACAACTTCACTATAATAACTCAATTAAGCTGGGGGTCTAGAGACCACTAGCCACCAGAAGCCATGGGGTTATAGATAGTGTGCATTGTAATTTAGAGTCTTTTTTCCAAACTTTTTATTCAATGATGGCCTGACCAAAAATCATGCATAAGGAAAGAAATTCAATAGTATTTTTATATCAAGGAAGAAATTAGTTGTATCCAAGGTTTAATGCTCAAAGTTAACCAAATAGCAGAGCAAAATAAAAACAGAATACAGATGCTTGTGATGATACATAGATCATATTTGGAAATACTACTACTTCCCGAGGCCAACTTAAAAAAATGTTGTCACATTCTGTGTATCCCAGCCTGGTGTTAAATGGAGATGAAAATTAAAAGACAAATGGCCACAATCATATATTTTAAATCATCGCTGTCATATGAATATGCAATATGCTTCCTCGCCGCTACCTACAAAAGACAGCCACCTTCTTTGTATTACTCTGACATTAAACTTGGACAAAACTGAGGAAAAACAAATAGAACATATTTGCTGCTAGTCATATATAAAATTAATGCTTCTTTACCCTCCCACAAAAGACAGCCACCAGGATGCACACTGGATGCTAGATTGTGAGAAAAATGAAGAAAAAAATTACAGAAATGTTTCCAACTTACTTTTAGACTGTACACTGCTCCTGTACAAGCTTAATAGTCCTTTGTGCACCCCTCTGAAGTTTGTGAAGAAATTTAAAGAAATAATGATGCACTGCCCTCAGTCCAACACAAGATGGTAATCTCTGAAATTTGTGAGGAATGTTAAAGAAATAATGGCATCATCCCCAGCTCCCCATACAAGGTACAGTGACCTTCTGTGTACACCTCTGAGGATGTCTGGTTTTAGACGAGGGAGGGTTCAGGGTAGAGGCCAGTACTAACCCTGTGTCAAAATCTGCTTATACAGCCTTGGCATGAGGGGGCCAACAGCCCCCAAGAAACTCTGAAGCTCTGGGTATTCTGTGATGCATTTTATCCCTAAGAAATGTCTATAAACTGAGCAAATGACTGGAGGATCAGATACATTTATCCACACAAGCCCCAACAAGCAGTTATAGCCAAGTCTATTCATAATTCATTTCTTGAGTTGAGATAAAATAGATGAGCAAATGTATTGCATTTCACTGTTGTTTCAAACAAACAGTTGCCACACATTCAAATATTTCAAGTTGCTTCACACAAATAAGACTAGTCCTGCAAAGCCAGAATAATAAGCAAACAACTACAGATAGCTAATTCTTTTCCTCCAGTCAGTCCCAGCAATTATACATACACTGGTGTCAAGTTAAGTATCCATGTTATTTCTCACAAATTGACTCTAGTCACGTAAAGCAAGAATAATAAGCAAACGACAGCAGATAGCTAGTTCTTTTCCTCCACAGACAGACCCAGCAAATACACATACTCTGGTGTCCATGCTACTTCTCACAAATGCACACCAGTCTGCAAAACCAGAGAGTCGCTGCTTAAACTGAGCAAATGACAACAGAGTCATTTAATTTCATCAAGCAGCCAATCCCAACTTTCACTCAGCAGTTAAGTCATGATGTCTGATGGTTGTCTAACATTATTTACTTAAACTGAGTAAATGACAAAGAGTCAATTACTTTCATCCAGTGGCCATCTCCAGCCCTCACTCAACAGTTACAGCCACCACGTCTGATGGCTGTATAATATTATTTTACCTAAATTACTGCAAACAAATAGGCTGCCACAAATTAAGGTATGCCAAGTTGTTCCACAAATCACAGAAATATTTCCAAACTATGTGGTCGAAAACTACCAGCATCATTAAAAAATACTTATCTCACACCTACTTTCTTCACATTACACCATTCCTCATTCTATCAGCTGTCGAAATTCTGCAGAATATCCCTGATTTTTGTCTAGTATTTTGCTAAAACCTCTCCCCTCCTAAAAAATGATGTTATGGAAGACAGTGTTGCCAGCTGCAGGATATTGCACTCAACCAGTACAGTCAAGCATTTTAATTTCAAGCTACTTGAAAACTGTATCACATTGATGCAAATACTCAGTCCTGACCGAGTGCCACTGGTTCTTGCACCTACATTTGAATGTTGCACAAGGTCTCCTCCTTTACCCTGCAATGTTCAGGATGTGCTTTAACTTGAATGGTCACACTGCAGGCATGTTATTTATTTATTGTTAAGAACAGTGAAGTACATATTATGTTTCATTGCTCTAAAAAATAAATAAACATAGAAACATAGAAAAAGCTATTAGATGAACAGCACCCTAAGCAGTTGCCTAGTTCCCCTATGCATAAGAATGGCCTTGCATGTAATAAGTGAGTCTTTTTTATTTGATACGTGAATGTATTATTCTGCAGGACTAGAGAACTTGGTTTATGAGTTATGACTTTTAACACATTATGAAACTTATTCTCTAAAGTTGCAGTACAAGGTATTTCATGTATCACAGACCACAGACCAAGTGTGCGTGCGTGCGCGAGTGTATGTGTGCATGTGTGTAAGTACATGTTTTGAACTGTTTGAACTGCACCATACTGTGTCATATATAATAATTGTGTTATGCAGAATTCTCATAAATATTACCTACTGACATTTTAAACATAATGATTACCACGGGCTACTGTATATTTCAGTCATTTTTGACAAACCAGTACCACCCATATTAAAGAGTAGAGTGCAGTGACAGTGTTTCTGCTATAGCTTTCCTTTTAGCGTAAAGAAGGAAGTTAGTGCTGTTATGTTTTCATAGCTACAGTGAGAACCAGTATAAAGAGACTTGGTGTCTCTATTATGCCTTCATTCAGAGCCAGACATGTTTGTCTGCCCCTCAGTTTTTATATGCTTATTCAATGAAGCTGGAGCCTTATGATGAGACTAGGCTTGTTCTGCTGAATCAAGATCTGTTTAAACATTTTTACAAAAGCATTTACTTCCTTTCACTGATAAAGATCTCTAGTACTAGACAAACTTCGCCATTAAATCCGAACACTGGAATGCAGGTAGAAGCATGAAACCTAAGCTCTCAGATGAACAGATTTTATTGTGATGCCATTTACCCTGTCCTCCCTCTACAAATTTTAAAGAAATACACACGACAAAAAAAATCTGTTATCTTTTTCCCCACAAGTAGATACAATTGTCTATAAGGAGTAACCTGTCTGAAACAAGTTTCACGTCCAGCCTTTCTTCTTTGATCTTCCAGCATGCTGGTCATGCAAAAACTCTGTCGATATATTTAATCCTTTTGTTACATTACTAAAACAGACAGGAAGTTTTTTTTTTTTTTTTGCAAAATTGACAATCTGTTTTATACAAAGGGTTTATGTTTTGCTGAACTGTTTTATCATCACTGAACATGTCAAACTTATTTGAATACTTTGTCAAGGAAAGAATGAAATTAAAACTTCAGCTTTATGATATAAATAGAAAAAAGTTATTTTTTCCCAAACTATGTGAGTGCTTGTCACTATTTCATGTTTGTACAGTTTTTCATACAAAAGAGATACTGGTTTACCTCAGTTACCATAGACACAGTCTATACCAAAAGGTTATAGTAATTCGTTTTATTCTTTGTTTGCTTGTTTCACGGTAACCAACAGTATAGCGTGTTGAACCCACTGAATTGTGTTATTGATCTCTTTTCTTTGTGTCCAGGATCAAAAGAGAAGCATAACAATACAAAAAAATGACTATATAAATAACTGTACACAAATAAAATTAAAATGTGTTATCAAGTCTGGCAAACATGCACTCTGTCTTTTATAAAATGGCAAAGTTATGAACAAATTCGTTATGGAAACAAATTACAAAAATGCCAAGGTAAACGTCAAACATTTTAATGTAACATTTTTTCTTGATTTTGTCTTCATTATCATATTTTGTTTCTCTTTTGAAGTAAATATTTATTTTATTTATTTGATTTGTTTATTTGTACAGTTAGGCAAACTGGAAGGCATGGGCCCTTTTTCAGTGACAATTCAGATACAATTAAAATAAATGATGGTGTACCAATGCAGACATATAAAAGCAGTCAATATAGAAGAGTATTAAGACAACTTAGTCTGTTGTAGATCAGTAATCCACAAAAAGGAGAAAGTATGCCCAATAAAACTAAAACTCAAACCAAAAACAAGATAGGCACACAGTCATGGAAAACTCTGCTGGAACAGTGTCAGTACTATAAACGAACACTCATGCTATGAAGCTCAAGGGATACACACTTTATTAATGCAGTTTAATACAATTCCATTTTCGTAAAAACATCATGAAGTTTAAAAAAAAAATGGAATTGTATTAAACTGCATTAATAAAGTGTGTATCCCTCGAGCTTCATAGCATGAGTGTTCATTTATAGTACTGACACTGTTCCAGCAGAGTTTTCCGTGACCGTGTGCCTATCTTGTTTTTGGTTTGACTGTTGTAGATCAGGGAACTTTTCTGTCCTAATTAAGGAACTGTCATGCATATCATTGCAAACTCTATCAAATACAGACCTGCAAAAATGGTGAACATCCCAAAGAGACTGACATGGATGATATCGCCTCTGCAGCTGCATTCTCCTAATGTCTATATACTCTTGGGACTGAGTTCCAGATGTGTCAGTGATGGAGAAAGGCCTGCCATTGCAGGAAAAAAAAAGAAATAGGGTGCAGCAGGAGTTATGGATGGGGGTTCAGATTAACCAAGTGGGCTAATAGGTTGTTTAACAGTAATCAGCAGTGTGGGGTCTTTCAGTGGTCGAGGTATAGGCATTTGTAAATTAAGGTGTTTATGATTAAAGAAATTCTAAGACTGGTGGGAAGACACCCTGCTTCTTTAATAGCTGGGTGGTGGTGGTGTTGTCTCCTACGTAAGTCTGTCATAAAGAGATAGATGTGCGTGTTTGCTGAATCAATGATAGGTAAGGCATGGTCAAGAGGAGGTAGTAATGCTTCTTTGCCATTTCAGAGCCTAGCGCATTTGGTCTGTAGACTGCAGATGTTAAAACAGGAGCTTAGCAGTAGTGATACTTTGCTTGCCACATGGTCTATATAGAGAAAGGAGGTAAAAGGTCAAAACAAGATACTAAGATATTTATAAGAACATTTTCCTGATGATATTCTTTGGGCCCTGAGATATTCCAGTCATTTCTGTGCCTATTTAGATGCTTGTAAGTTCCAGACATTATTGGTTTAGGCTCATAAGATCATAAAAATGCAAGGCAATTGAGTCACAAAACCATTTACACCTTGCCAGTCCTCCCCCTCTTGCTATATTTCCTTGTCAAGAAGGCAAAACAGGTCAGTCCTAATGTAAATTTAAAGGTACGTATCCAATCATCTAGGTTAAATTTGAATGATGCCAGGGTGTCATTTTCTTTAACTTGCATATGATGTTTATTCCAAGGAGAAATATGCACTGAGTGATAGATGTGCCTCTGTGGTGTGTTTATTTATGTGCTGGTGGAGATTTAAGTCCCTAGCTCTGGTATCAGTGGACCTATTTGAATTCTGAAGATACAGGAGAACAAGTGGGATGGAGCCATAATGGTACAGAATGCAAGGCATAAATCACCACATGAACATATAAGAAAAATGATATTACTCCAAGCTTTTCCTGGTAGCACAGAGGCTTTAGGCCAACAATCTTCTTGGTTAGAAACCCCCAGTTTTTTTTTATTTATTTATTTATTTATTTTTTACTTGACTGGTATGCTTTTAGATAATAGTTGTGCTAAATAAAAAAAAAAAAAAAACTTTCTGACTACTGCTACTACACAGTGCCCCAAGGAGACAGAATTATCAACCCAGGTTCCACAATCCCTGACCACATTATCATTTTGTCATGGGATACTGGCTATTTACCAAATATAGCAGGGCACTTCGCTACTTAGCTTGTTTACTATGCCAGCATGGGGTATAGTGTCACATGCTTTGGCCAGATTCAAATAAACTATGTGAACAGAATGGCCACTGTCAACAGCTTGTGTGACCTTCTTGAAGAACTTAACTAAATTGAATAGGCAGGATCTAGCCTTTGTATTATTAGCTGCTATATCTGTGTTGGTTTAGGTGATGTTACAGATTAATTTGGTTAGTTCTTAATAATGTTTAAGAAGGTTTGCCTTCCCTAAAATCAGAATTATTAACCACAGATATTTTAGAAATTTTGAAATAGAAGTTTACAAAATTTATGATCAGACTAAACCAAAGATGGAGAAACTACAGGGGCTAGTACATGTTGCCATATTATTTAGGACCAGGTCAAGAATAGTATGCACTTTGGTTGGTTTGTTAATTATCTGCTACAAAGGATTCCTATTTATTAATATCTGCTCCTAAGGATTCCTATTTGTTAAGTCTAAGAATCTGTGAATATACCCAACTTTGGGGGTTATAGGTGCTCCCATTGTAAAGGCATTTTTGGTAATAGGTTGTTTGTCAAGTACATTTATGAATCTTACAAATATCAGGGACATGAATTGTGTCATGTAGCAAACTATAGGTTGACAGTATGCTTTGTTCAGGGTAATTTGGAGATCAATGAATTAAGTTTATCTAGTTAACTGACTAAAGGTGATGTGGTCCTTCATAAACATGGAAATACCACTATAGTTTCCATCAGGCCTGAATGCATGGTAGGTCCAAAACCCAAGTTTGGAGTGCTGCCTTTATGCTGAGATCAAGTCTCAGTAATTACATAAATGTATGTGTTAAAGTTGCAGGAGAGATTAAAGGTCAGTCAATTAGCTATTAAGACTTCTAGTGTTGAGAAGATCCACCATGTTATGGTCCAGGTTAGGGATGAAAATGTCTACATTGATATCCACTATGTTTGTATGCAAATAAGCCATACACTGCCTAAAAAGTACTATGGAGACATCAAAGGCTTTAGGCAATTGGCAAAAGCCATGAAAAGAGAAGAGCAGGCCATCCTTGGTAAAGCAAGTTGGCCTGTCAATAATCTTGCCCTTATGCTGATACAGAATGGACATCCCCCACTATACATATCATTCTTGTTGAAAGAAGGATTCCACTCAGTACCACTGACTTGCCTGCATTGTACACAGTCATGTAAGATCCAACATGTCTCTCTGCATGTCCTTCAGGATTATGGACTTCAAGTCATTCACACCCACATGAATTACCACTTGGTTGTAATCATATTTGTCTTTTCCAAGGGACTTTAAATTATTTGTGATTTCCCAGATCTTTGCACCCAAAAGACAACTAACTGTAACTCTGTCTTTGTCAAGTGTTGTGTGTGGAGTTAGTGTGCTTGACAGAAGAGTCTCCAATTACTAAGACATTACAACTCTGATTGATGGAATTAGTGGTATTAGACAGCTTGAGGTCTACCTCCATATGACCCTTACTAAGTATTGATCAGGTTGGCATTACATTCCAACCATTCAAAGGCTGACAAAACTGGGATAACATGGAGTTGAGTTTCTGTTTGTTAGTGAGGGTTCTTGACTTTCAGATGTTAATGTTATTTGTGTATTGAAGTATGTGTCGGTGACAACCCACCACCGGAACAGTAATCAAGGAGCCTCAATCCTCACCACTGGCAACAGTGGGGGATTACATTACAGTAGCCATGAAAAAATGGCAGACCACTTTGCAATTAAGCCATGATAAAAGACAGATTATTATCCCAGGGATAAAATTTCAAAGGGGGGTATTCCAGGGTGACTCTCTGTTACCATTGCTATTCTGCTTTGCCATTAATCCATTAAGCCATTTACTTAACAGCTTAGGCCATGGCTACAATTTAGCTCCTAGAAAACAACAAAGTCTAATGACTTCATCTTCTTTTTGTCGATGATTTAAAACTGTATAGCTCATCGGATGAGGAACTGAAAGCACAGCTGCAGGTTGTCAGAACTTTTTCAGATAATATTAGAATGTCATTTGGTCTTGATAAATGTGCAAAAGCAACCTTTAAAAAAGGAAAACTGCAACACCGGGAAAACATCAGTTTGGGACAAGAATGTGATATAAAAGAACTTGAGCAAGAGGGAGTGTATAATTACTTGGGAATTGATGAAGGATCAGCAATAAAACATGAACAAATGCAAATAAAACTCAGTAAGGAATACTTTAGAAGACTTAAATTAATCCTGAGAACAGCATTGACATCTAGGAACAAGATTCAAGCTATAAATCAATTTGCTCTTCCTGTCCTAATGTACAGTTTTGGAGTGATTGACTGGCCCCAAAAAGTGTTGGATAGATTATATATTAAAACAAGAAGGATGCTTCATGCTCACCAAATGATTTATAAAAATCAGTGTATACCAAGATTATGTATTCCCTGTTCCGAAGGGGGATGGGCCTCCTTGAAAGTGATTACATGTATAGATCTGCAATCGTGGGATTCCACACATATCTACTGACCTCACAAGATCTAAATGTAGTGAAAGTTTTGAAACATGAGGAGAATAAATCTAAGTTGACTTCTCTGCTTAATTTAGCAGAAGCATATCAACGTCAAGCAGGAATGAAAATCAAACCAGAAGTAGGTAAAAATCAGGCAGCAACTGAATGTGCCAAAAACAAAAGAAAGAATATAAGGTGAAGGACCAGATGAGAAGGCAATAAATATGGAAAAAACATAAATATAGTTGCAAGTATAGAAAACTTCTGGAAGAGTCTTATGTTGATCAAGAACGAATGCAGGAATGGTTAAGGAGAGGTGAATTCAAACTAAGAAATGAGAGGTTAATATTGGCAGCCCAAGATAGTGGGCTACTTACACGCTGGTTTACAAAGTCCATTAAGCATGTGGGAGAAACAGAGAAATGTACGGTTTGTAAAACCGAATTGGAAACAGTCGCACACCTTGTTGTTCATTGTGACACACTAATGGCAGAAGACTGTATACTGAAGGGCATAATAATGTGGCAAGACTGTTTCACTGGGGATTGTGCAAACATTATGGTATTGAAGTGGGTGAAAAACACTAGAAACATGAGCCACAAAGCATCATAGAAAATGATGAAGTTTATATTACATGGGATCACCTTTTACCAACAGTTCAAAAGATAGATGCTAGAAAACCGGATATAGTGGTCCAAGAAAAGAAGACAAAAATAGCATTGATCATTGAAATCGCCACACCCAGTGACTATAGTGTCTTGCATACAAAGATACACAAAGTCATAAGATACCAGGATCTGCAGGCAGAAATGACAGCAATGTGGAAGAAAGATACCCAGACAGTTCCCACAGTAGTAGGAGCAACGGGTCAATCATATTTAGATATATTACACCCATATGAATTGCAGAAGGAGTCATTACTGGGCACATTGTGGGTTCTGCAAAGAGCACTTTTGGCTGACATCAAAGATTGAAACAATACTAATTTCATGAACTTTAATCATACTTTGACTTAGGAATGAGGTCCATTCCCATCATGGTATTAGAAACCCAAATGATCTGGAGAAATTAGAAAAGGAGGATAACAAGTACACACACACAGTATTTCCAGAGGCATTTCTCTGCATCAAGTGCAATTTCCCTTAAGAGCACACAGGGACCACAGTCAGTCCTGGACTGGTTTCTCCCTCTTTCTCCAGATCCCCATTAAGACTCACCACTGGCACAACTCTATAAAAGAAATCTCAGCTTGAATGGCCAAGCCAAGACCTCCAGCAACCTCTCTGTCCAACGAGTTCTTCATGTCCCTGCCCAGATAGCTGACACACACTCTTTGAGGTTTGATTTACACACACGTGCAAAAACACACACACACACACACACATACACACCTGGGAAAGGCTGGCACAGGTTTACTACCTATGCCCCCTTTTGCCCAGACTATAAGGTAGTTATCACTGACATCAGCTGACTCCTTATCAGCTACTTTAAGGCCCTTGCCAAAGGATGCCCAATCTTACTGTGTAATATTATTATTAATGCAAATGGTAGTTTGACCAAAAGCAAGGCTATTAGGAGTAGCCCACACAGTGTCACCAAATAAATATGCAAGCACTCTCAAAACGTAAATATATCTAGACAAATCAGCCACAATGAAAGGTTTAAATATATTTAGTAATAAATAATAAAAGAACAAGAAACTACTCCGTATATATTCACAGTGACATCAGAGTTCAAAACCACAGGAAATATTTAAAACAACATTGCAGGACAGTCTCAAATAAAGAAAAATATCTAAACTATGCTTCACTATATTCCTGACTAAATCTAAGAGAATTACTAAACCCTAGTTAACTTACTTAAGAGCAAGGCAGATGTGGTGAATGGCTCTTATTGCTGTTGCTGTCATGTCCAAGACAGAATACAGAATGCTGTGTCTCATTCAGACTTCTCAAACTGATATCTCAAATATTACTGCTGAGATACTGTAACTTGCAGAATGACATCATTTCTTGTCATCTAACTCTATCCCAGGTGAAATCCCCACTGCTGGAAGTGAGCAGTATTTAGCATCTACCTGTGAATATACATAGACCTCAGATCTTTGGCAGATGCTAAAAGTCATAAAACAATTATATCCCTCCACATTTCAAGCCTAGTAATTATTTCACTTTAAAGAAAATACAGAAAATTCCCTAGTATAGACATTGTGTCTCTTGCTGCCATAAAGTAATTTAATTTCAGCTATTTTTCTGGTTAACCTCCTGTATTCCAGTTTCCACTATTAAAATATATACATTTAAACATTTGAAATAGTGCATGTACATTTTTGTTTTGTTCCAGTAGGGCATGCTGCAGTTACTTTTTAAGCACAAGCACTTTATAAAATGTCTTTTTAATACACGTCTGTACAAACCTAGTTTGATATACACATGACATACAGTTCCAATACATTTGCAACACCAGCATCCTACACAAATCATGTTGATATTCACAAATGACACACAATCATTTACAAAATTCCAGATAGCTGTGCTGGCAGTATCTCCCTTCATCACAGTGTCATTGATGAGGTAGTTGGTATACAAAGTCACTGAAGTGTTTAAGGATTTTATCCAGAAGCACAACAGTCCTTTTAGACTGGATTGATAACTTATAATGTATTGTAGTACATGAAACAAGGTGATTACTCTCCAATATTCAGAAAAAAGACAAATCAGTTAAGCTCCAGAGTGGTATGTGACCCGACCTTAACAAATGTTAAGCAGCCCCTGCTAAAGTTGTTAAGGTCGGGTCTAGCACCAGACAATAAAATCTGTGAGCACTGTCCAGCAAATGACAGCAGCAGAAATATAAGATTTGTTTCTGCCTGCTGTCTTTATTGATAACATGTCCCCAACTTCCTTAGACAAAGTTAGTTGTTAGAATAACAGGATATGTTAGCATTCATTTACTGAAGAACATGAACTCTGAAGTTCAAATCTATGTCATTATTTAGTGACTAATCCTCAGTGGTTTGTCTAAAAAACACATATCTTATGAGGAATAGACAAAAATATGAAGCTATTATCTGTATGTTCGGTGAGAATCTACACAGCTGAGAGGCATGAAAGCTAAGTGTAAACATAACAGACTGTGTTGCACTACCTCTCTGACAGTGCTTGGTAAGTGCTTTATGGCTTTGAAAGCTTGGCTTTGAAAACACTTAGATATTTTTTCCCTGTAACTAGTAATTCATAGGCTCATAGGTGTGTACTAGGCCAATGGCCCTGGTGCCTTTACAAGCCTAGCCCATAGAAGTGCCCTGGCATCATGCCACCATTAGTTCCTGGTGCCTCTATCAAGTGGAGCCACTGAAGTGATCCCCCAGGTGAACTTTCTATTTCCCATTCACTCATCAAGATTTCTCTTGAAAAGGGCCAGTGAGGTGCTCTGCTTGATATGTATGGGAAGTCTATTCCAGAGTGTGGGCAGTCTCTGGGTTATGAACCTGTCCCTCCAGCATGTTCTGTTGATTGTGGTAATGAGATTGAGGTCCCTGGAGCATGTGGTGCAGACGGATTGGGATTTCTTTAGATGTAACATTTCTAACAGGGCTGGGTCAGACATTGCTTTGCAAGTCAAGCAGAGCTTGCCTCTTAATAGACGATATGAGACAGAGAAAAGCTGGAGTTTTTTTGAGTCTGTCCATGTAGGTCATGTATTTCAGGTCTAGGATCCTCTTCATGAAGTACTTTTGTGGCCTTTCCAGCTGTTGCAGGTGTTTAGTGAGGTACATGCCAAATGGGGCATTATACTTAATGATTGGTCTAATGAGGGAAGAGTAGAGAGACAGAGAGAGAGATGATGACCTCTTTCTTCCTGGATGCAAAACCCTTGGTAATGAGATGTGCCACACAGAAGGACTTTCTGACCACAGTGGCAATGTGGTGGTCAAAGGATCATGATGCATGATGCAGATAAAGCTCTATGCACTACAAATAATTATCTATACTAAAAATTATATTATATTATTATATTATATTATATTATATTATATTATATTATATTATATTATATTATATTATATTATATATTGTATTATATTATACTATACTGATATTATATTATATTATATTATATTATATTATTTTAATAATAATTTTGATCATCTCAGCAATCATAACCTTAAATTATGTGCACTCAAGGTGAATTTCTTGGTATCCATGTCTCAAACACGTAATAAGCAGATTATGATTGGTGAGCCAATCATAATTCGTACCAGTTACGGGAGGCTGGATTACAAATATAGAAAGAACACTTTCTAACTAGTAGAGACTGTCTTCAAAATTAAACTCCATAAAATGGTCAGTGACACAGCATCTGTGATTGTGATGTTGCCACATCCATTGAACAGTAATTACTGTTGGTAAGGAAGAAACGTGCAGTGTTGCTACTGTTGTCATTGCTAAAATTATAAAGATGGCAGGACAGCAGACTACAGGTGATAGGAGTTGTATGCTTGCAGCTTTTCCAAATGTTGGCCAAAAATGATAGTAATGCACTGGCCTGATGGAGTCTGGGTAGGAATTAGACCTGTGCTGGGAAAAGAATAATGTTTAGAACTCATAAATGTCCAAATTACAATAAACGATTACATCATTGCTATCTACAGATCCCCCCCCATGTACCCCCAGTGACCATAAGCATTTATCTAAATGTATTGAAGAAATATCTATCCATCCTAACACCATTGTACTTGGAGACCTTTACCTAACCATCAACTGACAAGCCTATACCACTAGTAATAAATATGCTCAGCAGTTTCTAGATTTCATCAATACCAACATCCTTGAGCAACTTGTCAGTCATCCTACTAGAGTCTTTAATATCCTTGACCATCTTCTGTAACATATCCTAGACTTTCACCCCACCCTGCTATTTATCTATTTATGTCTGACTACAAATCCTTATCATTCTTGTTTAAAATACATGGTGCCCTTCCTCCAAACCTCACAGTCTTTAGGGATTTCTCTAAAGCAAACGTTACTGCTCTCAGGCATCCTAGTAAAGTTCAGAAGTGATCTTGCTCTTCTTGACTCTTTCCTCGTGTAGTTGTGTTGAGAAGACTTTTTCTATATGCTTAAAATACTTAGTGAAATTTAAGATCAGACCCTCATGGTGGAACTATCATATTTTTTCCTAGGTGATTTTTGCCTGCACACCTCCTGAGCATCAAACCTCTCCTTGATCAGACAGAGCCCATTTGTTCCTGCACTATGGAAATTCTACTTGGAGCTAAGACAAGAGCTAACAAGAGAGTAGGTGTCATTGAGGCAGCCATGAGGAGCTTTGTGTTCTCTCTAACATCCTAGGAATTACAGCATTTGGATAGCATGACCCCACCCTCTGGGAACGGGAATGTACAAACAATGTCACCATCGGGGCCCACAATGCCCTTTCCTTGCAAGTGCATACATCCACACATTCACTGTGATTACTAGTACCTATTAGTGGCTTGGGGGCTTGGTGAGCCTAATGATCATGCCAGTTAGCCCCTCAGTCTCACTGACCCCTCCTATTAGTGATAGTGGCAGTGCACCTCTGCATGTGCACAAGTGTGTGTGTGTGTGTGTGTGTGTGTGTGTGTGTGTGTGTGTGTGTGTGTGTGTGTGTGTGTGTGTGTGTGTGTGTGTGTGTGAGTGTGTCTGGCCATGAAAGACCTTTACTTATGTGATCTCTTTCACCTTTGTAAAACCAATGACTCTTCAAATGCTTGCAATAATGACCTTAATCTCCATCAACAAATAAATATGAGTCAGTGAGGTAGCGGTCCCTTACTCAACAGTCTGACAATTACAGCAGGGAATTAAGGCTATGAACAGTTAACAATCTGCTTCCTGGGGGTTGGTTACCTCAGCTTTCTTTTGCCTACTGTTTGACTCTGAGTAAGTACTTTAACCCAACAGTGCTCTGGGGCAGTTGGAAAACTGGGCTAGGCTCCTAAATGGTCTCCTTGACTGCATGCCTAATAACTCCCTATGAATTATGAACCAAAGCACTTTCTTCACCTTTCAAAAAAGGAGTACCTTAGCCACTTTCAGAGTCAAGTTCAATGATCAGTTGGGATTTCTTAAATTCACCCCAGGGTTTGCTTGTGTAGCCCACCTTGAAAAGGCAGCAGGCACAACTGGAGTACAGCAAATCCAAAGGATGGGTGCATTGACTTATTTGGCTAGGCTCCTATATAGTCTTTGTGTCTACTTCTTTAGTATCTACCTACGAACCTAGGTATCTGCAAAGGCAGGAAACATGCCAGCAGTGAAGGAAATGTTAATATTGTACCTACATGAGCTGCAGTGAATGTGTTTTATGCCTGAAGCATTTAGCATGTTAATATACATGGAAACATAATAATGTATTAATGGAAACATATTTACTTGTATAGCACTGAGTCTCAAAGCTTCTTTCACAAGATCTTAACGCACAAATAAAGCATTCACATGTGATGCCTTGTGCATTAATGTATTGATGTTTACTGAATAGGTAGCCCAACTGAAGTATTCATTATACCATTTTCAGGAGTAATCTGGACTAATATAGAAAGCTTTACAGGCATGCAGTACGCTGATGCCAACTAAAAACTGTGCAGTATAAAATAAAGTAAGTCTAATGTGGCACTGGAATCTATTCTGTGATGTTGTACAAAGGTCACATAAGAACAAGAACAACCCACAGTTTATCTATTTTTATTTCTTATTTATTTACTGGGTAAGTGAACTGATCCAAGGACCATTTCCAGCCATGACCTGGGTGCCTAAACACAAATTTTTGAAACATGTTACAACATGGTACACAGCCATTATAGACTTGCAATTCTTAATAAGGATCAAATAAGACACGCCAAGAAAGAAAAAAACAAATCGTCCAACGAACAACAGCTGCAGCAAGCAAACGTACAACTTCTTGTTTAAATAATGTCAATCATGTGGTCGCTTCTGTTGCAATAATGGTTCATCCACTTAGTAAAATCAGCACACCTTTTATTGAAAAGTAACTGTGAAGCGAACTCAACTGTTAAAACAGATAAAACCAAAAATCCTGTTAAGCGCTTTTCGTCTTCACAGTGTGAAGACTTCTTCAGACTAATTCCTTTCTCCTACAGTTCTTCTACATATAACTTCCTGTGACATCACTTAATTTACTTAATTAATCATGATGCAATTGCACTCTGTAATTATTCACTACTCTCTTTCTAATCCCTATTTGTTACTCTCCGTTCTTGTTCAAATACACTATATACCTTGTTCACGTAACACACATAAGTGTAAAAACAAGAAGTAAACACAAAGACAAAACTTCATTCTGTGGGGACGGTCACAACTGTTAGCAAAAATGTTAAAATACCTGTTAAAAACATATACAGTTTGTCTGTACCTCCACATTTCATATTGTAGCCACTCTAATACATATTAATTACAATATTTTAGATCCAATGGAAGTCCGATAATAATGTCGGTACCTCAAATCTATTAATTAATGTTTTTTGCTATTAAAATAACTGAAATGAAATACGTAAAGCTCTTAATTCATATGTTAACTATCAAAAACATCTATACTATTCCCGCTTATTCAGTACATTAATTCCTATCTACATAAGTGGGGCCTGTCTTAACTATAATAACTATATATACTAATACCAGGTACATGCAAAAGTCAGTCTACATATTGAACTTTCTATTGATATCATAGACATACATTTCGTGTCTAATAGAAAAAATGAAATCAACTTTTAGGGCTGGTTTAATTCAAAAATCCTATTATGGTGAAGTGTTCTCTAATACATTATGAACGTGGCCACTCCTGTCATTGAACACTACTACAGTAGATTTTACTGTCAGCTTTTGGTACTCCTAAGCTTCAATTACATCTATTTAGATTTTTTATCCTTAATATACACAAAATAGAATAAATTTTATTTATGCCTGGATACACGCAGGCATTAGCATTCAACTGCCATATTAATTCAAGTCTCTCTAATAAAAGACTATCTGGACCCCCCCCTTCCATCTGTTTTAATTTGATCAATTACACAAAATTTAAATAAGTGATCTGGTTGTTCAATTATGTGCCTTGCCAGGGCATTTTCTGTTTTTTTATGACTTATACTATATAGGTGTTCATATAGCCTTTCTTTAAGTGTTCTAATGGTTTTTCCTATGTAGAACACTTGGCATTGTTGACACTTAGCCAGATATACTATCATTTTTGACTGACAATTAAATTTATCCCTTGTTTTGTATTTTTTATTTCTTATATAAAAAGTCTGGCCAATGTCTATGTGTTTACAATAGTTACACATTAGACATTTGGACATACCTGGATTCCCAATGTTAATCTGTAACTCTTTCTCAAAAATGCTTTTTATATTTCTCCCCCTCCTAAATATAACCTGAGGGGGTCTTGCAAGTTTGCTACCTACAGATGGATCATTTTCTAAAATTTCCCAATTCTTGTATACAATATTTCTTAATTCTTGGGCATTCATACTGTATGATATAATAAAACTGTACCCCATGGAAGTTTGCTTCTTATTGATATCCCCGTTTTCTATGAGTGTGTTGTCCATACTATTGTCTACTTGTTCAATACTTAAAATAGGCCTGTTGTTACTTCTTTTGTTCTGTATTTCAGAAATCAGGTTACTCACTAAGTCATATGGGTAACCTCTGTTAAGGAACATACCTTCCAATTTTTGGCATTCTATCCAAAAATCCATTTCCAAACTAGTCATCCTTGCTGCTCTTACCAGCTGTCCTTTCACCACTGATCTTTTTTGGTGAAATGGATGACAGCTGGTGAAGTGAAGCAAACTGTTGGAATATGTTTCCTTTCTAAAGATGGTGCTCACATATTTGTTGTACTTACTATCTTTCCTTAATTCAATATCCAAATATGAAATTTTGTCTGTACCATAGTTTGATGCAAACTTCAAAAAGGTAACTGTGTTGTTAAAATAATTTAGTAAATCTTTGGCTTTTACTTCATCGCCTCTTAGTATAATAAAAATATCGTCCAAGAACCTTGTGTAAAAATATAATTGTTCTTTGACACTAGTTATGTTCCAAATAAATTCATCTTCCCAGTATGTCATTACTAAGTTTGAAAAGCTGGCTCCAAGTGGGGACCCCATTACTACTCCCACTTTTTGCAGGTAGTAGGTATTATCAAACATAATGTAATTATTGGACAAAACAATGTCCAACAATTCCTCTACCAAACTAATTTCTGTCAAAGGGGCCCCCATTTTCTTAATTTGTTAGAGACCCATTCTATCCCTTCTGTGTGTGGGATAGATGTATATAAATCTTTGACATCAATTGTCATGAAATTATATTCATCTCTAAATTCCAATTGGTTGATTTCTTTCAGAAATGACCATGAATCTTTACATATTTTACTTTCTTGTTTGATATATTTTTTCAATATTGCATCTACTACCTTAGCACAACTGTAAGTAATACTGTTGCATGCGTCTACGAGTGGTCTAATGGGTGGGTCTTCTATATTTTTATGGACTTTCGGTACTCCGAATAAATGAGGAATTTTAGGTGCTAACATGGTCATATAATTATACATGTCCAAGTCAATCTTAGCCTCTATAAATAAATCATTTATATATGTTTTAATTCTTGAGTAAGCTATGTTAAGTTCGTTTCTTGAAACACTTACATATGTGTCACTATTAAGTAACATTTTCATTCTTTGTTTATAATCTTCTTTATACATAATAACTAATCCCCCTCCCTTGTCTGGTTTCATAAATCTTAGGGGTAATTGTTTTATGTTGTTGATTGTCTGCCTTTCCTGCTTAATAATGTTTTCCTCATTTTTGGTTGTTTTGCTATTCTCTATACAATGTCTAAAATCAATTTCACACATTTTTGCAAATAATGCGATACTATTGTGCAAAGGTGGGTTGTACATACTAGTAGTGTAAAATTCAGTTTTGCTTTGTTTTCTGTGCCCAAAATCACTGCTAAATTCACTTTACGTGTAAATAATTTCAAGTCTATGAGAGTTTGTGCTAGTCGTGCTCTTTCAGCTATTACAAAAGTCTGGCCTTTAGCAAAAACTTCCACCATATTGTTGTCTATTACAGTCTCTGTATAATTGTAGACTGTAAAGTCTTTTTGCTTATTGAACAAAGTTTTACAGTACCTTTTGTTGTTCTCAAATATATTATTTATTTCCTCCGTCTCCTGTTGTTGGAACATTGTTGTTTCCCCTTCCACGGGTTGTGATTTTGGGCTTGATGGTGAAAATTTTCTCCATTGTCATGATTTTGATTCATAGAATTATTCTCTCTACTGTAATTATTTTTCTGTAAAATTCTTTTACTCCTTCGCACCTCATTGTTGTTGTTGTTACTTGTCTCATTATGTGTGGATTGAGTTACATTATCTCGGGTGTCGTCAGTATCTACTTCTCTTCTAGATATTCCTGTTTGTCTCCACACCTGGATGATGGAGGTTATGGGTACGCTGTACCGTTTCCATATGCTGTCTTGTCTCGTTGCATTTTCTTGATCTTTATTGATTTTAATTTTTCCATTAATTGGTTGATGCTCTCAAATGTTCTATTATAGTCGAACTTGTAACGTTCAAAGTCTATGTTGTTTTTTATATCTTGATCTATTTTTTGTATGTCAGTAGACAAAACTTCTAAATTAATTTGATAATGTTTAGCCATAAGTTCCAGTAGTTCTGTTCCATGTCTGTCAAACATGGTTAGTAAGTATTTGTGAAATACTAACCCTTCTACAAGGCCTGTTGGAAATTGCCATGATCTTAAACCTTTCGGTACAATCTTCTCTTTGAAATGCCAAGGAGCCAAGGAGCCAAGTTGATACATTCAGAGTCCCAATATGCCCTGAGGTAACATTTGGATTTGTCAAATTATTTGTGTTAATTCTAGGATCAAATAAAGAGGATATGGCTGGTCTGTGAAAATATATACAAGAAGAAGACCTCTCAACTGTGCTATTTTGGTGCTACCTGCCCATTTTCAGGCTTAATTTACCCTTTCACATGATGTACCTATTTCTGGAGGTAAATTCCCTGTTTTCATTCATAATTTATTCCATCACTTGATTTTTTTGAATCTCCCCAACGCACTAATTTTGACAATGTTTAATACATTGGAATATAGACTGCATGGTCATTATACTGGTGACACCAATAATTTAAAGAAAGGGAATCCACATGTTGCATTTCCATTTTAAAGAAACAAATATAAATGACTTTTGTGAGGTAGATTTTTGCTATATCAATCATTAAAGTCAACAGATTTTACATTGCAACTTTGATAATATCCTTAAAATCTTTGTCATATTTATCACTCTCAGATTTTTTAACTTGTGTTTCTGAGTAGTGTCCCACAATCATATTCAAAGTGGGAAAAGTTATGTCCTATTCTTTATTTAAATTTTATGCTAATTAGGTGCCCAAACTTCAGACTAGATGTACCTAGTTTTCAAGAGCTTATGTATCTTTTTTAATGTCTGCAAGTTAAGAGGATATGATACAAAGTTGGAAAGTATAGTAGCAGCAAATATTAGCAAACAGCATCAGATTTAAAAGCACACATTAGCATGTATTTAGAATAAGTGACATGGTAAGGCTTTGAACCCTTGGTCTGGAGACAGACTGATTCACTGATGGTATAAGGCATATCATAGACTGAGCCATTGCCACACAGGAAGCAGCAGCTGATCCAACATTTGCAACATTGAGCGGAAGCAGCTGAGACGTCCTCAGGATTCCTTGAAGCAAATATAAACTGTGCAATAAGTTAAGGGCAAAATATGTTTGCTGGACATAAATCTGTGTGAATTCTTCTTGTCAACTGTTGAAGCTGGGTTTGCCTAGTACAGTAGTTTCCACAGAATGCTTAATCATTTAGGGTACTAAAATATTGCATGATAAATTGATTGTATCAAAGAGTAATTCTAAGCATTTACAGATTGTCCTGATCTGATCAAAGCTGATTTGTTTAGACCTTCGCCAAAATAAATGTATTATGACCTATAGCTTTATTTAGATGCCAAATCATTCCTTTGTGCATAGGTTACAAATAAATATGTCCAGACCCATGCCTACTCTGGAGAGGTATATAATAAGGAGCATATTTTAAAAATGTGCAGAGATAAATGCCTTACACAAAGTGCATGAACAGAAATGAGTACAGATATTAGGCTTCTGAAGAAAATACTAAGCAATGACAAAGTAATACTGAGATAAATTATCTATATATTTATTTATTTGCATATGCATTTATGTGTTTGAATTTGTTTTCAGGGATGGTTCAACTGGGGACAAGGCTCTTTTTTTCAGCCGAGGCCCAGGGAGAAAGGGTCCACACAAAATACATACATAACATTTACAAAAGGATACATTAAGAAAGAAAAGTAGAAAATTAATAAAAGCAATACAAACAACTGTCAGTTAAATGGCTAGAAGACAAATGGTGTGTGTTATACCAATGAGCAGTAGTTGTAACTAAGAAACAAAAGAGAAAAGAAATAAAACACCTTGAACATTAAGAATAGTTAAGTAGAGTTATTGCAGTACAGAAATATATTATTTGCATTGTACATGTTACAGATATGGCTATAAGCACTACTTAATCAGCAACAAGAGAGAAAGAGAGATGTATGTGCAAGCAGTCAACAGCAAGTAAGTAGAGCAACTCAGATACAGTGTACATTATTAACACTGGTTTCTAGGTATAGTCTTATATATGACATTCATAGATGACTAGTTTGATGGCTATAGGTGGGGTATAAAGGATGCAAGGATTAGTTGAGAATGGTGATTTAACATGATCAGCAAGGCATGAACAATGCTGAACAGTAAATAGTATTTGCTTAGTCCTTTACCAGTTATCTAGGACTATCAAGCTTAGGATGAAGTGAACAAGTGTTCATCTCCAACAACAACAAAAAAGCAAGAATAAAGAAGGTGGCATATATAGCATTTTCCTTTACAGACCGACTTTTTGTTTATGTCCCTAGGATAAGATATATGGTAAATTTATACCGTATCTAGGGGAAATCTGACTGCTCTTTTAGTCTAGCCAAAGCATGATGTCCACATAAAGCTGTAATAACATTCAAATACAAATACACTAGGCTGTCCAATTTGCACTTCCCTGCATTTAAAATGATAGAAGTTATACATGTTATTCATTCCTTCCTTTTGGTATTACTATCTTACTTATGAACATCTGTTTCAAATTCTACCTCTCTCTTTGGCTGCTGTGCCAAAACTTTTATATTTAAAGAATATAGTTTTCCTCAAAGTGCCTCTGTCTTTTTTGTTTTACTCTCTGCTTGTAAATTCTTACAAATGCTTCTAAATACAAGTTGTACAATAAATGGAGCCCACATTAGAGACACATATTTCATATCAAACTATACCTGAAAAATATAGGTACTTACATAACCTGGCAAACATTGGGAGTATCTAACAAACAACATCTTGTAATAACTCATTTAGGAAAAAATCACATTTCCTTGCAATATAGAAAGAAATCTAGAACATTTCACAGGTAGTTTGCATTGCCCCTCTCCATTTCCCATCCTACAAGATAACTGGCTTACTCCTTAATAGACACTGGAATAATAAAAAAAACTAGCCCACATCCCTTGGGAAGTATTAAAAACAAACAGATCAGCTTGTGTGAAAACAGAATCCTCTGACATGCTAGCTATTTGAGAACCTGGCTAAAGTCTGATTCCTCCATCATTCAAAATGCTTTAATTTCACATTATAGTCCTAGAAGGGGCAAGCTGGTTTAAACTGAAAAAGTGTGGATATTCACCTGGTTAAAGGTCATCTGCACCACCAGCCCCTTAGCCACTGTGTGTCTTTCACTATTTGTCAGACTAGGAGATTTAATTCATTCACACTTGCCATCTCTCAGTTAATGATATATCAAAGTCCTGTGTTCCGGTAGGCTAGATAATAGTTGCCTGGAGCTCTGAGTTAGAGTAAAATTAAATGTGATTTTTTAAATTAAGTAAATTAAACATTTGCCTTTATTGCTCAATTTAATAATTTTAAAGCTGATTGTTTTTGGCACTTAGTACTATACATTCAGTAGCGTATAAAGTCACACTGCCTTTCAAATGCTGTAGGCTTTAATGAGATGAGCAGCCCACATACCTAATGCTGCTGATGTGAAATAGAGGACAGCACAGTCAGCTGTTATGGGTGTGAATGAGTTGGCGAGGGCAAATTAAAATGACCATGTGTATATAGAGCTGTAACTATGGCCAGCAAAGAGGGTGGCTGCCCTAAGTACAAGATGTTAGAGGACATGAGCAACAGTTGCTGATGGGGCATGAGTGCAATTCCAGACTTCATTTAAGAAGCCATTGGTGATATCATGCTTCACAAATATGTGTTTAGTATCTTAGTGCATTATCAACTGTTGCAAGAAGCAGGTTTGTGCCATTGTTCTGAGTCCATTTTTTATGGAATGCAGTCCATATTAGATAGGCCATATAGAATGAAAAAAGGTGACAGTAAAATGATGTTTTACGTACAAGTATAATTTAAATGATAGCTAGTAAACGTTATATGGAAAGTGGTGCCTATAAATAGTACTCTGTTATATAAAGTAATAAACAATGACAACAGCAGTACTGAGATAAGTTGATTTAACATAATCAGCAAGACATAAAAAATAGTACTTAATTACTTATTGCTTTCTACGACTGATGAACTTTGGAGGAAACAAACAACCATTTGCCTTCAGCAGCAACAAAAGAACTAAAGAAGAAGATGGTGTGGGATACATTCTCCTTTACATCCAGACTTTCTATTTATGTCCATCCACAACATAAAATACCAACTCATGGTAATGGTAACCAGTGAACAATCCAGAACAGATGTGGATTCGGGAGCTACTGCTGACTGAACATGGATGTCAGTAGTCGGTCAGTTCTGTATAGTCCCACATCATGGAACACTCACCCCTCAATTTCTTTTCATGTTCTGCATATTTAGAATTTGGCATATGAGCAATGAACACTGAATTGTGGAAAGCAAATAAATTTCATAAACACATTATAGGCATATGAAAAATGTATAATACTATCTACTGCATTCATTCTAAGGTAATAATTCTTGCCTGTCTTGGTTACACTCCTACACCATCTGAATGACTTCCTTCTTGTGTTGCCATACCTTGTCTTACTCTTCAACTTCTTTCCAGCTTTTCAACAGAGTATGACTGTCAAAGGCTGCACTGAAATACATAAATTAAGCTAGGATTCTACATACTCTGATGTACATTTTAGAGCTTCTTTTCCAATATTTTGATCCAATAATGGTCTAAACAACACTCCTGACTAAGGAAAATAATTTAGTCTTATTTTTTTTTCAAGGAAGAAATAAGTTGTATCCAATGTTTGATGTCCAAAGCTGACAAAAATAGTATTTGTCCCAGTCCCCTTCAATAAACAAACATCACGAAATGGCGTTTGACGACCTTTATTGATCAATATTTCAATTTATTAATCACAGTATAAACATATGTTGACTAGGGCAACGTGACCTCACTCACCCTGAGCAAATAAGCAGCATTCTTACCCCTCTCACTTCTTTTACTTATCAAGCAGCATCCCACCACTCACTTGCATTTCTCACTTGTTGAATTAAACATCCAACCAAATAAGCAGGGTCCTTACCTCTGCTTGCTTACTTTTACTCATCAAGCAGCATCCAACCTCTCACTTTAATTTCCCAACTCATTGAAATGAACATCCAACACCTGAGTGGAAACAAAAGAGGGACAAGCCTGCCCCTCTTCTCCACCTACCCAAATTTATAAAATAGCCACACAATCCTTAATGTTCCAAAAAATAGGGAGGGAGGGCAGGTAGCAAGTTCATGCCAAAATGTGATTCCTTACCCAGTTGCACTCACATAAAACCCATTTAGCCTCTCACTACACTTACCTCATTTCCTCCCAATCATCTTACTGTCCCATTAACCCTTTCACCCCCCCCAACTAGCTTTCTTCCCCGACTCTCTTAATTCCCATTACTATTTCTACCTAACCCCCACCTGAAGATGTCCCTGGACAAATTGGTTTGTTACCAAACCTCAGCTGTCCCAGTCCCTTTCAGTAAACACACATCACACCAAATGACGTTTGACAACCTTTATTAAACTTCCATAAACATAACTTTATTGACCAATATTTTAATTTACTAATCACAGCATAAACATCCATATAACTGTTGACTAGGGCAGCATGACCTCTCGCACCATGAGCAAATTAGCAGCTTCCTTACCCTGCTTACTTCATTTACTTATCAAGCAGTGCCCCACCGCTCATTTGCATTTCCCACTTGTTGAATTAAATATCCAACTAAATAAGCAGGGTCCTTACCTCTGCTCACTTACTTTTACACATCAAGCAGCATCCAACCTCTCACTTTCATTTCCTAACTCATTGAAATGAACATCCAGCACCAGAGGGGGAACAGAAGAGGGACAAGCCTGCCCTTCTTCTCCACCCAGCTGCTTGACCAGGCTGTTCCCCCTCCTTCATACCAAAATTTGCAATAAAATCTTTCAAAACAAACCTAACCATACATTGAAAAGAGGGGAAGCCAAACATCATTCAGTGTACTCCATAATCTTGGAACCAAATAGATCCCTGTCACCAACCTCCCAAATCTCTACCATATAAATACCCAGAATCAGACAGTTGTCAAAACAGCGGAAATTAAACCAATAATGCCTCTCCAACTCCTAAATGATACTCATACCCTTGTATAACCTATGTAAATCAAACATATCCTCACTTATCCTACTACCAACCATGACTTTGTAATTATTCCCCAGGACATTATCTGCCAAATGTACCACCAACACACTAAACATCCCAACACCATTCAAAACAAAGCAAGCCCCACTGCATGCCATCCTACCCAACCCTAATGTCCTTTTGCCAAGCAAGAACATAGTGACCAAAATGAGATTTCATTTTCTAAAAGATCAATTTAATAGGCCACCGAGTGACCCATCTGCACAGCCTTGTCACCGAAAATGTTAACCCAACTATCATGCTCACAAATTCTGATCCAACCTCAAGTTGCTATGACTCAACACCACCTGTGGACAGCCTCCAGCTCAGCCAGAACAATCTGCAAACCTGCCTGCCCTGCTTTTTTCTGAAAATACTGATGTTTCTGATGTTCACTTACAACCAATACAATATAAATGTAAGAGTACTTTTACTCCAACAATGCCTTCACATATAGAATGTTTCCTTAAATAATGTGAAGGTGATTACTACACATTTTTTTCTAAGGGCGACAAAAAAGGAAGGTTTTATAATTTAACACAATTAGAGTCAGAGTCTCTACATGATCTCATGCATAACCGTGACATTGTTGTGAAGCCAGCAGATAAGGGGGGGGGAGTAGTGGTAAGAGATACGTCAGAATATGTGATTAACATGCTTAATATGCTGTCAGATGATGACACTTATAAATGAATAACTCTAAGTGAAGTAACTAAAATTATACAAGCAATAAAAGATACTCTTTATGATCTTTTAATGTGCCACCAAATTAGTTTAGAGATCTTTGAGTATTTTCTGATACAGCATCCCACTATACCATTAATTAAAGGGATACCGAAGATACATAAGAATGTCTTCCCTATTCCCATGAGGCCTATTGCATCAGGAGAAAATTGGGCAACTTCTCATATCTCCATTTTTCTAGAAGGTACTTTAAGACCGGTTGTGGATCAATTTCCATCTATTTTAAAGGACACCTATGATTTACTAGATAGCCTAAGTACCCTAAAGTTAGGAAATGCACAACAAGAACACTTACTTATCACACTAGATGTAAAAAGTCTATTTACAGCCATACCGAATGACATAGGTATACAATTTATTCGAGAACTATTGGTTAAGGAAACATCCTTTTCCAATGATAGAGTCATCTTGGTATGTCAGTTACTTGAATTGGTGCTTTCCAACAATGTGTTCTTATTTGGCGATTTATGTTATTTACAGCAATGCGGGGTGGCTATGGGCACCCCCTGTGCTAATACATACGCCAATCTAGTGGTACTTTGGTGGGAAAAATGTATCTGTTTAACAATGAGATGTTCAGGTCAGTTAGGTTCTACAAACGGTTTGTAGACGATATACTCATCGTTTGGGAAGGCACTCTACAATCGTTTGACTTGTTTTTGAAATATCTAGAATCCACTACTTCCTTTCTCAGGTTCACAAAGGAAAGCTCATCTATTGAGATACATTTCCTAGATGTTACTCTTAAAATAACAGAACAAGGTACTATTATTCCGTCATTATACAGGAAAATAGTATGGAAAAATGCTATCTTAACATTCGACAGTATGCATCCAAGGCACACCTTCTATGGCATAGTAAAAAGTCAGTTTATAAGAATCTCTAGACTCTGTACTCAACCCGATGACTTACTGAAGGAAGCGAATTCTATGGAGATTTTATTCACAAGTAGAGGATATGAAACAAATATGGTGAGAAGCATTAGGTACAATGTCTTGGGTGACATGGATCCTACTTATATGGAATATGCCACTTCAGTTGTAGGCAGCAATAGTTACAGCACTCATAACAGATTAAATAAAACAAATTATATGATTAGTTATGCTATCAAATACACCACTGACATTAATAAAGTGCAACAGATAATTCACAAAAATTGGAAAATCCTTACTATGGATGCACATACCAAAGAAATCATAGGCAATAGACCTAGATTTTTATATAAAAACAGTAAAAATCTAAAACAGATTTTATGTAATGATCATTGTTATAAGAATAATAAGAATGCAGTGGATGTTCCTAAATCATTGATTCAGGGTACTTTTGCATGTCAACAATGTAATAGATGTAGTTATATTACTAATACACAGATATATAAGCACCCTAATGTTGATTTTACTTTTGTCCCTAAATTTTATGCCGATTGTAACACACGTAATCTTGTCTATCTTGCAACTTGCACGGCTTGCCAAGCATTCTATGTAGGCTTGACAAAAAGAAGACTACAAGATAGGATTTACAATCACCTATATGATATTCGTAAGGGTAACGAAACAAATGCATTAGCAAAACACACAATGGATCATCCCACACATATGTTTTGCTTTAGAGTGCTACAAATAGTACAATTTAATAAAAGAAGAGGTGATGTAGAGAATGATTTGGCACTGGCTGAATTAAATTGGATTTTAAAACTTGGTGCACATCTTCCACCAGTTATTAACAACTATTTATCCATTAAGCCAGTTTTAATAGGGAGGAAGTAATATATATATTTTTAAAACATTATTCTTTACATACACATAGACATACTCAGCATGTTGTTTATTATTTATATTTGGATATTATATTATATTCCCATGATTAATTGATTACATATATATATATATTTATTCACATATTATTTATATATAACTCTAATATATTCAATATTTATTCCCATTTTACTCTTACTCATATATATATATATATATATATATATATATATATATATATATATATATATATATATACACATTATGTATTCTATTGTATTTATTATATTTATTTATATATTATTTACATATTATTTATTATACATCCTTTATATTTTTATCATTATATTATAAGTTAGTCAGAGATTAGACTAATATATAACTATCAGACATTAAGATATTTATCTAAAACAATATTTATGTCTAGGTAGGTACTATTATATAGTCTAACAACAACACATCTATCTTGTGAGCTCTTGAATGAATATGTCTCATACATATATATATATGCCAATATGAGACACAAAATGATATCTATTTACATTCAAATAAACATATCCTAATGCAATACATATTTATCTAATGTAGGATTTTAGTGAGTAACTATATATGAGGAAGTATGCTTATACACTATTATCAATAGATTGATGTATCTGTTTGTTTGCCTTATTGGTTATTCAACTGCTTATGGTTTACATATGTTCTCTTGCACCTAGAACAGTGCTCCTTTAGGTAATGAATAATTAACTAAGATGTATCTAATTATATAGCAAAATTCCTTTAATTGATTAATTGTTTTATTTGGAAAATTTTCCCACGCAGATGAGTATTTAAATGTATAGTAGTTTGTTGAATGTTATCTGATGAAGCGTAGGTCCACTACGCGAAAGCGCTCATGTTTTTTACTTTTAATAAATCGTATTGGATTTTACTTTGGAGTCTGAGCTTTTTGGAGTGAACATTGATACAAGACATCGTGGTTAGAAACTCTCATTACTTTTTCCTTTTGCATTTGGCTTGTTGATGAGAGATCTACTTAGCAGTGTGGTCGCTTTCTCTTTTTGCATTTTTTCCAGTTTTTGTTGGCAACCTCCTGCACACGATGGAATCTACAACTAATATGCCTATTTTGAATCCGGAGTCGAGGGATACATCTATACTTTGGAATGGACTGATACATCAAGAAATCAACCCTTTATTGTCTCTGGATCTTACTCATGAACCAGGTTACGTCCACTCTAATGACACTGGTGAGAACTTAACTGATTTTTACACATTGTTAAAAACTTTAGAGGATAACTTATATCAGCTTCAACGCTATGCCTGGCAAAGGCTACATTTGGAGGCTTGCCTACATTTCAAAGTAGTCCCCAGAGGCATGCGGATCTTCTGCATGCCTACTTACGGGGACTCGGACCCCATGTTGCTCAAACAGTGGCAAGACTTAAACATTGAACTGGGCTTTAATTATGCTAGACTTATGCTTCAATACTTCTTGCCTCTAGAAACAGAATTGCGAAGCAAAACAGACACTATATATAAAGAAATAACAGAATGCTTTGTCTCTGAATATTGCTTGAACAAAATATGTAATGTTTTTGCACAAGTCAATGCGTTTTGCGACAGACTTAAACTTACCAAACAACGAAAACTAATAAGGGACCATAATGATTTTCTAAAGGGCCAAGTGTTTGTTTGACCCAGGTCCCAAGCTTCGCAACATCCTGCTTCCAACAGAGAACCAGAGTTACGAACCACTTCCTATAATCATGAAGGTGTGGCTACATCACTAACACCAGCTCGATCATTATTACACATCCCGGTATCTTCAATACATAGTGAACCTTTTCTTGAAACAGCTACTGAAGTTAACAGCAATGATCGTTCCTCTACTGACACACCCCCTCCTAACCAGGAAGCACTCTTTGGTAGACAGCCAGCTTGCGCAGCAGGAGCGATACCTAAGACAACTCCAACAACTAATACGTCTTCTTTACCTTTTTTACCATATCAGAAAAAAATTGCACAGCAGGCAAGAGGGCAATCCAACAGCAGAAGCCCGTGCAAAAGAAAATATTCAGCGGAAAGACCCATACAGAACAGGAGAACAAGATATTGACTTCTTTGCTATTTAACTATTCTAGCAATGTATTGGATGATCCAAGTGTTAGCCTTTTAAATCGAGGGCTTAATTTTATTCCAGCTATACTGGCGACGCTAAATGAAACCCTCATAGATTTGAGACTTTTTTGTCGGCAAATGAGTTTAAAACTGCTTTTTTCTGAAAATACTGATGTTTCTGATGTTCACTTACAACCAATACAATATAAATGTAAGAGTACTTTTACTCCAACAATGCCTTCACATATAGAATGTTTCCTTAAATTATGTGAAGGTGATTACTACACATTTTTTTCTAAGGGCGACAAAAAAGGAAGGTTTTATAATTTAACACAATTAGAGTCAGAGTCTCTACATGATCTCATGCATAACCGTGACATTGTTGTGAAGCCAGCAGATGGGGGGGGGGGGGAGTAGTGGTAATAGATACGTCAGAATATGTGATTAACATGCTTAATATGCTATCAGATGATGACACTTATAAACAAATAACTCTAAGTGAAGTAACTAAAATTATACAAGCAATAAAAGATAATCTTTATGATCTTTTAATGTGTTGCCAAATTAGTTTAGAGATCTTTGAGTATTTTCTGATACAGCATCCCACTATACCTTTAATTAAAGGGATACCGAAGATACATAAGAATGTCTTCCCTATTCCCATGAGGCCTATTGTATCAGGAGAAAATTGGGCAACTTCTCATATTTCCATTTTTCTAGAATGTACTTTGAGACCGGTTGTGGATCAATTTCCATCTATTTTAAAGGACACCTATGATTTACTAGATAGCCTAAGTACCCTAAAGTTAGGAAATGCACAACAAGAACACTTACTTATCACACTAGATGTAAAAAGTCTATTTACATCCATACTGAATGACATAGGTATACAATTTATTCAAGAACTATTGGTTAAGGAAACATCCTTTTCCAATGATAGAGTCATCTTGGTATGTCAGTTACTTGAATTGGTGCTTTCCAACAATGTGTTCTTATTTGGCGATTTATGTTATTTACAGCAATGGGGGGGGGTGGCTATGGGCACCCCCTGTGCTAATACATACGCCAATCTAGTGGTACTTTGGTGGGAAAAAATGTGTCTGTTTAACAATGAGATGTTCAGATCAGTTAGGTTCTACAAACGGTTTGTAGACGATATACTTATCGTTTGGGAAGGCACTCTACAATCGTTTGACTTGTTTTTGAAATAACTAGAATCCACTACTTCCTTTCTCAGGTTCACAAAGGAAAGCTCATCTATTGAGATACATTTCCTTGATGTTACTCTTAAAATAACAGAACAAGGTACTATTATTCCGTCATTATACAGGAAACCACTATGGAAAAATGCTATCTTAACATTCGACAGTATGCATCCAAGGCACACCTTTTATGGCATAGTAAAAAGTCAGTTTATAAGAATCTCTAGACTCTGTACTCAACCCGATGACTTACTGAAGGAAGCGAATTCTATGGAGATTTTATTCACAAGTAGAGGATATGAAACAAATATGGTGAGAAGCATTAGGTACAATGTCTTGGGTGACAGGGATCCTACTTATATGGAATATGCCACCTCAGTTGTAGGCAGCAATAGTTACAGCACTCATAACAGATTAAATAAAACAAATGATATGATTAGTTATACTATCAAATACACCAGTGACATTAATAAAGTGCAACAGATAATTCACAAAAATTGGAAAATCCTTACTATGGATGCACATACCAAAGAAATCATAGGCAATAGACCTAGATTTTTATATAAAAACAGTAAAAATCTAAAACAGATTTTATGTAATGATCATTGTTATAAGAATAATAAGAATGCAGTGGATGTTCCTAAATCATTGATTCAGGGTACTTTTGCATGTCAACAATGTAATAGATGTAGTTATATTACTAATACACAGATATATAAGCACCCTAATGTTGATTTTACTTTTGTCCCTAAATTTTATGCCGATTGTAACACACGTAATCTTGTCTATCTTGCAACTTGCACGGCTTGCCAAACATTCTATGTAGGCTTGACAAAAAGAAGACTACAAGATAGGATTTACAATCACCTATATGACATTCTTAAGGGTAACGAAACAAATGCATTAGCAAAACACATAATGGATCATCCCACACATAGGTTTTGCTTTAGAGTGCTACAAATAGTACAATTTAATAAAAGAAGAGGTGATGTAGAGAATGATTTGGCACTGGCTGAATTAAATTGGATTTTAAAACTTGGTGCACATCTTCCACCAGGCATTAACAACTATTTATCCATTAAGCCAGTTTTAATAGGGAGGAAGTAATATATATTTTTTTAAAACATTATTCTTTACATACACATAGACATACTCAGCATGTTGTTTATTATTTATATTTGGATATTATATTATATTCCCATGATTAATTGATTACATATATATATATTTATTCACATATTATTTATATATAACTCTAATATATTCAATATTTATTCCCATTTTTACTCTTACTCATATGTATATATACATTATGTATTCTATTGTATTTATTATATTTATTTATATATTATTTACATATTATTTATTATACATTCTTTATATTTTTATCATTATATTATAAGTTAGTCAGAGATTAGACTAATATATAACTATCAGACATTAAGATATTTATCTAAAACAATATTTATGTCTAGGTAGGTACTATTATATAGTCTAACAACAACACATCTATCTTGTGAGCTCTTGAATGAATATGTCTCATACATATATATATATATATATATATATATATATATATATATATATATATATATATATATGCCAATATGAGACACAAAATGATATCTATTTACATTCAAATAAACATATCCTAATGCAATACATATTTATCTAATGTAGGATTTTAGTGAGTAACTATATATGAGGAAGTATGCTTATACACTATTATCAATAGATTGATGTATCTGTTTGTTTGTCTTATTGGTTATTCAACTGCTTATGGTTTACATATGTTCTCTTGCACCTAGAACAGTGCTCCTTTAAGTAATGAATAATTAACTAAGATGTATCTAATTATATAGTAAAATTCCTTTAATTGATTAATTGTTTTATTTGGAAAATTTTCCCGCGCAGATGAGTATTTAAATGTATAGTAGTTTGTTGAATGTTATCTGATGAAGCGTAGGTCCACTACGCGAAAGCGCTCATCTTTTTTACTTTTAATAAATCGTATTGAATTTTACTTTGGAGTCTGAGCTTTTTGGAGTGAACATTGGTACAAGACATCGTGGTTAGAAACTCTCATTACTTTTTCCTTTTGCATTTGGCTTGTTGATGAGAGATCTACTTAGCAGTGTGGTCGCTTTCTCTTTTTGCACCCTTGTATAACCTCTGTAAATCAAACATATCCTCACTTATCCTACTACCAACCATGACTTTGTAATTATTCCCCAGGACATTATCTGCCAAATGTACCACCAACACACTAAACATCCCAACACCATTCAAAACAAAGCAAGCCCCACTGCATGCCATCCTACCCAACCCTAATGTCCTTTTGCCAAGCAAGAACATAGTGACCAAAATGAGATTTCCTTTTCCAAAAGATCAATTTAATAGGCCACCGAGTGACCCATCTGCACAGCCTTGTCACCAAAAATTTAAACCCAACTATCATGCTCACAAATTCTGATCCAACCTCAAGTTGCTATGACTCAACACCACCTGTGGACAGCCTCCAGCTCCCCCAGAACAATCTGCAAACCTGCTTCGCCCTGCCCTTGATGTATCTCATGGTCACCTTTCTGCACTGCTCTCCCACTGAACCAACTCTGACATGCTTCAATGAACACCTACAAATTAAGCTTACCTGCAACCTCTCTATGCACCACTCAAGTGACCGGGACATGCACCACAGCAAAATCCAACTCCCTTCAAATCCACCTCCTTTAGGCCACCATTAGATGCAAACTCTGTACTTCCCCATCTGTGACCTGATTGCGCACCACTCCCCTGGTCAGAACATCCACCCCAGCAGCAACCATCACTTTTTAAATCTACTTCCTTCAGGCCACCAGCTGATGCAACTCTGCACTTCCCATCTTCAAAAGAAAAGAAAACTGTAAATCGTCTGCATGCTCATAAACCAAAACTCCTTAATGACAACATTAGATGCTGCCCAGGGCTTACCTTGTTCATCAACTGCTCAGCCTCTGCAATGCCCTGCATCCACTATCCTCAACAACCTGGCACCGCCTCATCCCTCAGCAAATCCTTCAGCAGCCAGTGAGGCAACATACTGCAGCAAAACTATTCTTATGATACAAGCAGTAGCAATGGAACCTCTGTTTTTAAATTACACCTATTAAAACACAGAATGTAAAGTGAGCTACCAACTGGAGAATGATACAACTAAAACTGCGATGAGGGATAACTTAAGTGGAGTGACGGGAATCACTCGGTACCATTTAGCAACTCTAACAAGAGCATGACACAGCAATGAAACTTAATATGGTTAAAACAAGAATCAAATACATCCATAATACCTCTCAGGTGTACTTCATTTCGAGGAACATTCCTCATCTAGGGTCAAAAAAGTTCATATTCCTCAAAATTCCACACTGAAAGAATCCGTCACCCATGCCATGTTAGCCATTTAACTGACGTCAATGGTAAATAGAATTAAAACATATTATTCCATTAAAGGATCTATTCCGTAAGTAAAATATCACATTCTAACCCTCCTATGAGCTTCCTAGTTGAAGTCATAGTGAGTCATCTTTTACCCATTTATTCCACATTATGAAAGGTGGCATTCCTCATTTTGGAAATGGAAAGGTGAGAGCTATGAACATACCACTAGAGCCTTTAATCACTCAAATTACAATGAAATGCTGGGGCTCTGCTGCTAACCAGTGATTTACAAGTCTCCCACACTGTAAAACTACATTGGATGCAATAATCAGGGAAAGACATTTTAAACCATTCCACACTTCCTGCCAATACAGCAGATTATAGAGCCTGCAACTGCCTCCATGTTAACAGGAATGCTTTATCCAGATACCCCCCCCCCCATAATGTTACCAAACTTACCACAGTTTTCAGATGGGAAATGTGCATGTAGCAGTGGCACTCACAGCTACCAAAAAAACAGCATCTTCACTCAACCACTCGCTCTCACAAGATACCAAAACACACAACCCCCTCTTTCCTGCTCCTATTTACTTACCGCTTCAACTCTCTGCACCCAGAATGATAATCCTCCAGGAATACCTTAATGAATGTTTGCCATACAGATATTTCACACAGCTAGCAACCCGGGCATCCTATCACTCAACCACCATACTCAAACAAACAACTGCAATGATTCATAGGTTCATAAGTAAGTACTAGGCTATCTGCCCAAGGGCATTTATAAGCCTAGCCAGAGTGTGTTGGCTTTTCCCACCCCCTTAGATTAGTTCTCTGTTCCTCTGACCAGCAGAGCCATTAGTTCCCTGCACCTCTGTCCAGCAGAGACACTGCAGTGATCCCCGGGGTAAATTTTCTGTTTCCCATCCACCCGTCAAGGTTTCTCTTGAAGAGTGCTAGTGAGGGGCTCTGCCTGATGTATATTGGAATCTTGTTCCAAAGCATGGTGGAGTCTCTGGTCTTTCCAGCTGTTGCAGGTGTCTTGTAAGGTACATCCCAAATGGGGAGTTGTATTCTATAATGGGTCTAATAAGTGATGAGTAGAGAGGCACAATAACCTCCTTTGTTATGGATTAGAACCCTTTTGAGATTAGGTGGGCCACATAGAAGGATTTTCTAACCATCTTGGCAATATGATTATCAAAGGAGAGATTGCTATCTACTTGGGTCCCCAGATCCCTTATTACTTTTTCTGTATTTAGGGGACTATCACCTATGTGGTAGTTCTCGGGTACTTGGGGACGCCACATGTAACCGGTTTAGAGTCGGACCTAGAGTCTGCAACTCTCATCGTATGGGTTCTGTCCATGAGCCAATTTGCAACCCATTTCGTGATGTAGGGGTTAATGTTCAGGTTGGTGAGTTTGTCTATAATACCAGAATGGGAAATGGTGTTGAAAGCCTTTGTGAGGTCTAGGTAGGCTGTGTGGACCTCCTTACCCTCATCTAATGCCTTGGTAACTGTCTCAAAGAAGTCCACCAGGTTTAGGAGGCATGATCTGCCCTTAACAAAGCCAAACTGGGCGGGGTCCAAAGTTTGGAGGTTCCCAATTTCTCTGTTAATGAGTTCCATGTTGATGCGCTCCATAGCCTTGCAGACTACGCTAGTCAGGCTTATAGGGTGATAGTTCCCGAGGTCCATTGTGGTGCCACCTTTGTGGAGTGGGATAACTGTTGCTGTGCACCACTCTGTGGGTATGTAGCCTGTAGAGAGGCTGAGTTTGAACAGTGTGTTTAGGTGAGGGGGTTAGTTCATTTTGGAGATTTTGTAAGACACATACTGGGACACCGTCCAGTCCCATTGAGGCTGTGTTTTTGACTTTGGATAGGGCTGTTTTAAACTGTGTGTCGGTGATTGCCAGTGCCTTACATTCTTCTGGTATGGTTATGGGCCCTTTAGGGAGTGAGAGGGGTGTGAAGTTTGCACTGAACTTGTCTGCCAAAATGTTTGACAATATCAGTCGGTTCAGTGTATTTTGTGCCATTCTGCACCAACTCAGAGCAGATCTGAGAGTTTCCACTTAGGTTCTTGACATAGCTAAAGAACGCTTTGTGGTTATCTTTGGAGTCCTTGGCAATTTTTCTTTTGAAGCTAGCCTTGGATGATTTCATGAGGGAACATAGTTTCTTGCTGATACTGATCAGGGATGTCTTTCCTTCTAGGGGAGTTTGCTCTTATCTGTACTAGTTTCCTCCTTCTATTGTAGAGCCTGTTTATGGCAGGGGTCCACCGGACTGTTTTCCTTTTCTTGGAGGAGTGAGTCTTGGTTTTACTTGGATAGCATGATCCATGAATTCCTGCAGATGATCATAGAGTGCCTTTGCATAGGTTCCAGCAGCTAGGAAAACAATGTCCATTGGCGTGGGGGCTGTGAACCTTTCCACCTCAGTCTTAAGCAAAGTGAAGTTTGCTTTTGAAAAGTTTTTCACAGTGGTTTCCTTGATTGGGGTTGGGGGTGGAATGTGAATATCCAGAATGATTAGTCTATGGTCTGATCTAACCAGTGAGGGGCTGACGTCAGGTGTGGAACACCGGTCGCCCATGTTGGTGATGACCAGATCCAATATGTCATTCCTTCTGGTGGGGGTGTTGACCAGTTGATCCAGGGCATTCGAGTTTATAAATTCTAGGAAGCATTGGGCAAGGGAGTTAGTACTTGAATAGTTCTCCCCGTTAATGTTTGGGTAGTTGAAATCACCCAGTATTAGGGTGTTTGGTAGGACCTTCATATTTCCTAGTGTCTCCAGAAGTGTGGAATGGCGGTCCTGGGTCATGGTGGGTGATCTGTAGCAAGCTACAATTTGGATTGCAGTTTTGCCCATTGTTAGTTGCACTTGGATGATCTCTGATGCATTGTGCTGTGCCACTAACCTGGAGGTATGAGTATCCTTGATGAATATGGATACACCCCCACCTTTTGTGTTTCGGTCCGGGTTCTGTGGCCGAAAGGTATGGTATGAGTTATAGCCTGGTAGTGCTGGGGTGCTCTCTGGTGCCTTAAACCAGTTTTCTGTTACTGCACAGATATCTATGTTCTCCATACTGAGGAATGCCTCGAGTGCGTGCATTTTGAGGTTTAGACTTCCGGCGTTGAGTAGCATTACCCTCAGTTTTTGGTTACTTGTGCTATTTACGGTGGAGGGTTTGTCTTTTGAGCCTTGCCTAAAAAAGGCACTATAGGGGCAGCAAGAACCTTTGCCAGTATTCGAAAGCCTTAGGGTGACAAGTGCAAGCCATCTCTTGTGAAGCAACGTGGCTTGTCAAGTATGTCATCCCAGGCAGACAGATACTGGATCCCCTTTGAATGACACCAGAAACTTAGCCAATTGTTGAAGTTGATCATTTTTTCTTTATACTATGGCATCATTCTTGGTGAGGGTAGGATGCTACTCAGAGTCAGGGTCATACCTGCCTGGGCTACATGATCAGAGAGCTTTTCCATGTCTCTTTTCATGTAGTCCAGGGTGGTATGTCTCAGGTCATTCACACCAACATGTAGAATGACAGAGTCATATTTGTACCTGTTCTGGAGTGACCTGAGTGCTTGTGTTATGTGATGGATCCTGGCGCCCGACAGGAAGCTAACTGTAACCTTCTCCTTGTCCAGCCTAGTTAGTGGGACATCAGTGTGCTTAACTATAGAGTCACCTATCACTAGTGTGTTGGGTATGTTATTTTGCCTTAAGGGCTGTGATTGTGTGGCACACTGATCATGTGAAGTATGTGTTTCATGGTTGGTGATGGGTTGTGGAGGTTGCTTGGAAGTCTGCTTTGGAGGTCTCTGTTGCTTTTGCAGATTTGTATTTAGAGCCTCCGAGTATGTTTTCATGTATTTATATGTGTTATTTGCCTGTGTTGGTTTGTTAGGTCTATGTGAGACTGTGGTGTATTGCAAGTAATACCCTTTTCCTCTTGACAATCAGTTACAGTCTGGGGTTGAGAGAGCTTTGCCTCTAGTCTGGCTGTATGATTGCATCTCTCGCATATATTAGTGTTTGGTGGTAGGAGGAGAGGGTTGTCTGTGTACATGAGGCAGTTGTAACATTGCCTCAAAATGCCCAGATTCACCAGTTGGACTGGAGACTACACTGGAAACTGCCCTTTGGACACACCTGAATAGGTAGAGTGAGCTGTTTTTCTGATTGACTGTTGTAGACAAATAGAGAGCCTTGTCCTTCTGGACAGTATAAGGGGGGCTAGTGCTAGGGGTATTTAGTGCTTGTTATGAGTTTTAAGTAAGTGCTGGGCTGTAAAATGAATGGTTTGAGTGCTAAAGTTGAAGGTTTGTCTAGTTTCAAGGGAAAAACTGAAGAGTAGACTTCGTGTAGTCAGGAATAGTTTAACCCTAGCTAATCGGCGCTGCCCGGCCCGTAAGACCATGCAAATGCAGTTTTTCTATCAGAAAGATTAAATAAATAGAAATTAGACCAAAATGGCCAATAAAACTATAGTTTCTGGGCAGAAACCACTCCTCTAAAGGCAGGTAGACTGTTCAGAGCTCCCCACTCTCACTGGTGAACAAAGAAACTTCCTTTTTGCCCAAGTAAGGTATGGCCAAACATAGAAGCTTAAACACAGTCCAGGTATCAGCAGGTATCTGAAACTGGACTTTTCTAGCTTAGTAAGGTGGGAAAATAGCAAGATTTTTTTTTCAAGAAAACAGTAGAAACAAATGCAAAAACACTTTTATAGTGCAGTAATGGCTGTCACACTTGAGTGGGAAGCCAGTAACAGTTAAAAATACAATTTACAACAAAAAATGAATTTTAAAGTGCAGGCACAAATAAATGCAATTTCAGTGTAAAATGAGTGTTCTGAGAAGCAATAAATGACAGAAAATTAGCGTTTAGGTGGAAATAGCAATAAGCAACAAGAAAAAACAAAAAAAATGGTACTTAAACAATCTAAAATCTCTTCTTTTGTCTCTCTGGTGTTGTAGGTCTCTGCAGGACACCTGGGCAGGATCTGCAGAGCTAAACCACCCAGTTACAGAGCTGTGTTAGCATGCATATCCTGAAGGAAACTGTAATCTAAACCTCAGTGTATGGCATTATTAGGGCCTTCTTACCTCTCAAATGCGCCTCCCAATGAGGAAACATAGCCATGCGTCTTAAAAGTCCACATTACTTGAGTTCCACATGAAAGACTCTGATGCCCATTCAGTTATGGACTATCTAACTAATAGATAAGAATGATAGTAGCTCCTCAAATTATTTTTTTTAAATAAATAAACCAGCCTATTTAATCCTCTTCATGACATCTCTAGTTAAACTGAGAGAAAACTTTTCCTATGCATTCCTCTTAATGCCCATTTGCTCCACCTAATGAGACTAGTGTTCCCCATCGCTAAGAAAATGCAATGCCCTGGGTTCACGTGCTACCCTACTATCAGACTTCAACCACTTTGTGCCCCCCCCCCTTCATTCAGCTATCCTTCTTCATCTGTTGTATTATTCCAATTTATTTATATTTACTATTATTATTTTTACAAAATAAATGGCCGAAATGGCAAACACGTATTAGTGCTCCGCCACGCATGCACATTGAGCAGCCATTATTTGTGGGTGTCTCCAACCCTGCCAAGCTCACTACCAAACACTTGACATCCTGCTGAGAACCAGTCTGAGAGAAGCCCCCTCCACTGTTTTTTAAACACAAGATCAGGTACCCCTACGTAAATGACCCATTTAGAGCATAGCCCTGTGAAATTCAGAAGCTGCTTGCATGCAGATTTGAAGTCTGAAACTCAATTGTATGTCATTATTAAGAGGCTATGCTCATCAGATCACTGTAGTGGTTCACCAGAAAAGTACAATGTTTGAAAAATAGACCACAATATGCCCCCCCAGAAAAATTCTGGTTCTTCCAAATATTACTACCACTCACTTGTGACCTTGATAGAATAACTGAATGGGAATACATACATGTTCAGAAGTTAAATAAGTCTATAACCCTCATCAATATCATTATCTAACAAATGTATTTCACAACCTTTTTCCCCACCATGAGTTTAAGGCAGGATTAAATGGGAGACAACTAACCTGTGACCCAATCTTAGAAACATCACTGAAAGTCAGGGACAGTTGTGAGGTAGCCTTAACTAACCACTCTCGATTTTCTAATCACCTTCTTTAATATTCAGCAGTTGAGAAGTATTTTAACTGCTGGTACAAATGCTGCTCCTATGCCTATCAACCCCCTACACACAAAACCAGTCACAATCAAATGCAAAACTGTACTTACTGCCGTCGAAGCTTCTTCTCCTCCCTAGAAAAAGGGCACGACATACGCCTACAACCATTAACCACAATATGCGCAGCCAACGACCATTACTGCACAAGCATCTCACAGCCCGCAAACACAATCAGCATTATGCATTCTCTTAAACCACACCAAAAGGCAACACGCTTCTCAGATACAGAGACCCTGCTCCACACTCAACTGTCAAACCACAAACCAACAATACCCCAGACTGCAAGCTTTAAGCAATACCATCTGTGTTCCAAAGGAATCGGTGAAAACCCTACTCCACACAACTGTAAATACTTCAAAAGATATACAATGAACTGTTAAAAGAAAGTTAGGGCTAAACCAATCACACTTCAAAATATGCGCTCACCATCCCTTAAGTTTTTTGGAGTTTACAATAGCACCCTTTTCCAAATTTCAAACCTCCTCCAGGTTTCCATTTGCCACTCCTTCTCTCAGACTCTCCTGTAATTCTATCAATTCACATAAATTGGTCATGCCTCCTGCAAAGTTCACCACATACCTCTCCATATCTTAGTGCAAGAAATCTGAACAAAGTCCAAAACAGGGGGGGGGGGACAAAGGCCCAAAAACAGGGAAGGAATCCAAATATTGCTTTCAAATCCAGAAAGCTGATGGAATAGCAAGCTTCGTATGCCATGCATCTTCCAGAAGACAAAAGCCCAAAACCTAAACTAGCATCATTACCAAGTGACACTAAACTTCAGTGATGCACCAGCAAACCCCAATTTTCATGACAAACAGACCAAAATATGAAGCAAAAATTTGGACACGCCATGAAAATCTGGACAGCTGAAAGGCATGGTTCGTTACAATACAGGAACTAAAACAATCAGAAGACACTTCATAAGCACCACTTGTAACATTTATTCTCCCTCTCACTGTAATCATTCAATCTGACCCCAAAAATAAGGACAATATTGCTCTTACTAACTTATAAAGTTGATAACAGGTTTTGCATTAGCATGAATTTTCTCCGGGAATGAAGTCTGAAACTCGAATGTCTGCCATTTTCTGATTTCAACCCTCAAATGATTCACTGACAATTTTTTTCAGAAACCACAATTATACAAGAACCAGGCTAGACCTATCAACCTTTCCATGCAAGAAATAGTGGCACAGAAGTTCAAACAAGGGACCCTTCTCAAATGTTGCTTGTATAACATAGAAAGCTGCTAGAACAACCGGAGACGAAGCATGCATTTTTACAGATATGAAACTAAAACTCAAATGTATGAACTGGTTTCCTAGCTTTGATCTTCCGATGTTCACACACTACAGAAAAGAAAAAGAAAAAAACAATGACAAGCGCTCCACCACACGTGCAGAGAGCAATCATGCCTCACAGCAAAACACGTTGGTCAGATGGCCTCCCCTCAAACCAGAAAACAAAACCACACCACTAATGAGCTGACTGAAAGAGAGAAAAAATAATAATAATCACAAGAGATGTAATCGCGGCTCACTACCACCAATGGCTGTGCCAGGAAGGAACCCCCTGACCTCCAAATCTAGTTGAGAATGAAACTGTACCATTACATTCAAATAAGGACAATAACCCTGCATAATATTGCTGGCGCTGTATCTGCGAATCACTACCACCAACGATCAACCCAAGGAGAGAGCAACCTCAACACCATCCCTAATTAAGAACAAAACTTCCTAAATAAACTAGGAACAAACTGCAACATTAAAAGTTAAATTGTGAACCTCTGATGAGTTCTTAAACAACCAAACAACCTCCCAGCCTACAACAACCCAGTCAAAACAACCCAAACAAACCATCTGACCAAGAACCACCATCACACACAGCAAGCCAGATCATACGCCTTCTAACAAATCCAACCTGCCCAAAGCCTGAAATCCTTCATCAAATTACTTTGCAAAAAATAAATAACTAGATAAATAAATAATAATTATACAAATATTACCCAACTCCTCTGTACATTCTAGCATTAACTCAAGGCCTACCTGTCCAGCATAGTACCTACTGAGCATCCTGGATGTAAGCCTGACATATAGAATGTTCATGCCAAAATGTGATTCCTTACCCAGTTACACTCACATAAAACCGATTAAGCCCCTCACTACACTTACCTCATTTCCTCCCAATCATCCTACTATCCCATTAACCCTTTCATCCCCCCACTAGCTTTCTTTCCCTACTCTCTTAATTCCCATTCTACCTAACTCCCACCTGAAGATGTGCCTGGATAAACTGGTTTGTTACCAAACCTCATTTCTCAATAAACTGAGAGACAAATGCTTACAAGGATACATAAATCATATATGGAGATACTGTCTGCCTCCCTTCCCCACAAAAATGACACTCACCTTCTATTCATCATTCTAGAGTTAGATTGGGATGAAAGTGAAAGATCAAATGGCTGCAATAATGTATTTCAAGTTTTTGCTATGATATGGGATGAAAGTAAAATAACAAATGGCCACAATCATATATTTCAAGTTAATCTTGTTTCACATATAAACATCATGCCTCTTCACCCATAAAACAAAAGACAGCTATCTTCTGTGTACCCCTCTGATGTCAGACTGGGATAAAAAGTGGATCAACAAAATGTTAAAGTAACATATTTTATCCTGATGCTGCTAGACATGTATAAACAGCATGCTTCCTTACATCTGTACACATAATATTGCCTCAGGTATACATGGCTGAATTCTTTGTGAGAAAAGTGAAAAAAAATAATGACCAAGTAACATATTCAAATATGTTCTCTTAGACAGTATACTGTGTCCATTTGTTACACTCGCTTTTTGTGCATATCTCTGAGGTTTCATTGTGAGAAAAGTTAAATAAGTAATTACCACATTGTGCTCACCCCCTACATAAGCTATAATGACGTTTTGTGCATACTCTAAGCAGGGTTGCTTTTAAACTAGATGAGACCTAGGGCAAAGGTATGAAGATGGGGACACCTTCTAAGGCTGTGTAAAATAACCTTCTGTAGCTGGGAATGTGGGGTTGCTGGAGTCAGCAGGCCCCAAGAGCCTTTGAGCATCCAGATGCTCTGTGAAGCATTGTCTGCCTTATGCCTAAAAATAATTACTTGTCAACTGTTATTTTTTCTACCACTATCTAAAACAGTTATGTATGCACCTGCCAATATTGGGTGTGCCCACAGATAAAATCTGTGGTAGTCTTTTCACATGCACACAGACACACACACACACACACACACACACACACACACACACACACACACACACACACACACACACACACACACATGCCATTCACATTGCAAACTTGTTTAAAAGCAAATTTGAGAAATGCTAATTCACCCAAGGCATCACTTTGGAGTCTTAGTAGAAAACAAAGCACCTTGAACAAATCTACACAGAAACACCAAGGAAATGCAAAGTCCACATGGAATTATCCACAGCAAAGATCAGGCAACCATGGGATCTCAGACAACAACTTTACTTGCTGTGCCATTTTTCCAGTATAAGTTACTTTCGCATAAAACCAAACTTGGCATGCAAAGACAGCCAGTTGCGTAAAATGCAGCAGTATAAATGTGATAGAAAGTGAGAAAAATTATAATCATCTTATCATTGCTAGACATAGTGCAAAAGCAAATGTACCCACACATATCTGCATCAGCCACATTAACAACTGTTGAAAATATGTATATTAAGAATACATAGTGATAGCACTTCAAAGTCTCTCTTTAGCCAACTTTCCTGATGCATTAGTAGAGAGTAAAAATAATAAAATTCAGATATGTGGGAATTGGAGAAAGCTGAACTCGTTATTCAGTTTTTGTTTTCAAAAAACGGCCAAACTAGAAAGTCCAATTGGTTCAGACATGTATAGCTCAAACCTTTCAGAATGATACTTATTACAGTAGAATATGTTAAGAAAGTCTGTCCTGTCTTATAAAATAATGGGAACAAGGTCACAGGTCAAGTCAGAAAAGTTCTACAATGTAAAATGCTGCTTACCACTGATCAAGGAACTTAAAACAAACAATATTAAAGCAACTTTGGTGTGGTGTTTTCTGCAAAGATCAAATTATTTCTTTCTGAAAGAACTAAAATATTTGACACACCATGTGAGGCATCCACATTTGTTAACAAAAGTAAAATTGTTACTAATGCTAAAATGGATCAGAGCAGTATATCCCTCAAGAGACAGAATAAGCTGAATTCCTGGGAAAACTGCTTCTGAAATTAAAAAAGTTTAAAAATGAGTGAGTTATATTCTCTGATTGCAGTACTCCTATTTCTGAAACAACAGATTTACCATTTAAGTAAAAGGTTTGTTTTGGACTTTAAGCTTCAAAACATATGATTGTATGTATTTATATTTTAAGCTAAAATGTTTTATTTACAGTGAAGGACTTAATATATTTAATTTAACTAAACTTATAAATGCATGTTAAACAAATATTTCCTGTAAGAGAATGTCACTAAATTATAAGCAATAAAATCTGTAACTTTAAGACTATATAAGTTAAGAATTTTATTTTATTTATTTAACTTTGCTTAGTATGTGCATTGCTGGGTTAAATGAATGTCAGATCTAAGTAATATACTAATTAGAAGTCTCAAACTGTTACTGATTTTGTTTTATTTGTTCCTATGTAACACATTCCTTTCTTAAGTCATTTATGAAGCAATTAACACTTAAAAAAGCTCACAAACAAAAGAATGTTCCAGTTGTGTGAAAATGCTTGATTCTTGCTTGCATTGCTTCTTGCTTCCTCCTTGTGCTATTCTGAAGAATATCTAGGTCAAAGTTAATTACTGATGTCTGTGAAAACAGGAAGATACTTTCTTTTTCTTTTTTTTCAAGTATATACTGAAAGTGTGATAAGGGACTCAGGGACACATGTGGACAGTGGTCTCACTTTAGATAACCAGATAGCCACAACAGTCAGGAAATCCTTCTATGTGGCACATCTCATCACTAAGGGCTTTTCATCATGAAAAAAGGAGGTCATTGTCCTACTGTACTCATCCCTCATTAGACCCATTATAGAGTACAATGCCCCATTTGGTATGTACCTCATAAGATATCTGCAACAACTGGAAAGGCCACAGAAATACCTCACTATAGAATCACAGGCCTAAAACAGATGCCCTATGCTGACTGTCTAAAAAAACTCCAGCCATACTCTGTTGCATATCGCCTACTCAGAGGTGATCTCTGCTTAACATGCAAGGCCATATTGTGCCGGTGGACATGCTACACTTAAATAAATCACAATCCCTCAGAGCTGCATGCTCCAGGGATCTAAATCTGGTCATCACAATGAACAAAACATGCTGGAGGGATAGGTTCTAGACCCAGAGACTCCCCATACTCTGGAATAGACTGTCCATACATGTCAAGCTAAGTGCCTCTTTGGCCCTCTTCAAAAGGAACCTTGACAATTGGATGGGAGATAGGAAAGTCACCCTGGGGATCACATCAGTCACCCTGCTAGACAGGGGACCAGGGAAGTAAATACTCTGGGAAGAAATAGCCAGGGAATTGATATGGCTAGGCTTGTATAGGCTCTAGGGCTGATAGCCTAGTACCAACCTATGAACCTATGAACCTATATGTGAGAAATCTGCTCAAAATAACATATTTTTAAAAAAATATATTTATTTAACACAAAGGCTATAGTAATGCTTTACATTGACCTGTTGCTGACATGTAATTTGTTTACATTTTGCTGAATGTTAATACCTTATGTTGTAGTGTTATTAACTCTAACTGTACATATTAATGGTAAGAAGTAAAGTTACATGTTTGTTACTGATTAGAACAGTTTAAAAGAATTAAGAAGAATGAGAAATTTACAGAGGAAATTAGCAGCTGTTGTGTGTTGTGAGTTGTCATTTTTACATGCTGTAATCAAATTCTAATGTCAGGATGTGAGCTTAGATCAAAACAGCAGTTTGCAATGGCTAAAACACATATTCAGATTAAAGAAGCAGGAATTCTTTAATATATAGTCAAGATTGCTTGTAATCCTAGAATTCATAGGAAGAGTAAACATCGCATGAATCATATGCAAGTGCACAAGGAATGAAATTTCTACTACATAAGACTAATAAAAAATCAGTATGAGTATAAGCTGATTCTACCAATAGAACAAAGCAGACTAGGATTACATAATTTGAGGGGGTATTTAAGTGCAACACAATTAAGGATCTTATACATAACACAAGCAGAAAGCTTTAACTCAAAGTGGAAAGGAGTGATGCTGACACAGGGAGAAAGCTCAAGAAATAAGGAGAGATTGGGATTTTGGATGCAGACTCTTAAGAAAAACAGCCAAAATCATACAGAATATTATATACATAAAATAGCAGGGGGTATTCTAAGAACCAAACTAGCACAAGAATGAAGAATAGAGATTTTGCCAATAGGGATGACTGTGGTCAGGGACACAGATAATAGGAAAGAGGGAGCTGGAATTAATTGGAGAAAACTGGCAAAGGAACCAATGTATTGGGAGCAAATAACTAAAAAGGGAAAGGTAATAGAATGAGAGGAGGCCAATAATTTATTTGGACTGCAAGTTAGAGATTGCCTTCCCTAGCAAGGATTGATATTAGAGTATAGGCAAAGAGAAACAAATAGGGGCCTCCTAAATGAAAGACCAGCACTGGTAGAATTTTTAATAGAATCTAGAACAGAAGCTGCCATTAAAAAAGGAATAATTAGTAAAGCATATAAAATACTGCATCATAATTATAAGACTGAATCAGAGGAGCTTAGAAAGAATTGGGAAGAGAGATTGGATAAGCAATTCACAAAGAAACAATGGGGGTATATATATATCTCCCAAATATGCAACAAAATCTCGAAGATTTAGGATCTTTGCCTGGAGGTGTTTACATAAGTATTTTATACCCAAGTAGACTACAACAGATTTTTCCTCTGGTGGATAGCAAATGTTGGAGGTGTGATGGCAAGAAAGATAGCTGGGAACATATTTTTGGGAGTGTAATGAGCTGTCATACTTTAGGGATTGCCTGCAGACCACTCTGTTGAAGATGCTGGGTAAGCAGATTGGACTGACTGCGGAGATGATTGTTTGAGTTATGCTACAAAAATCAGAATTGCCTAGATATAGTAAAGCCTTCTTGAGTCTAATTATGGTGGCTGCCAAAAAAGCAATTGCTAGAAAATGGAAATAAAAGTCTAGACCAACTTTAATAGAAGTATTAAATATAGTACCAGAGATAAAACAACTGGAATTGGGATCTTTAGAACATGGAAGGAGCATACTACATAGGAAAAAATAGGAATTGTGGGAACAATATATGCGGAGCAGGAATGAGGTCTAAGAGATGGTATTTGAATGAGCCATATAATGCTTAACTGACAATGACTGGATGGTTTATAAGTGATGTATAATGTTTGCAACTACAGCTGTTTCAATTGTGTCTGTGATATAAACTGCAAATAAAGTGGTATAATTTTGTATGTTTTTCATTTATATAAATGTATGATTGTTTTTGTCATATGTGAAAATTTAATAAAGATGTCTGGAGGGGAAAAAAAGCATCTTGAGTAAAGTTAAGAAATATATACACACACTGGAATATCTAACAGAGAGCTAATGATCAAATAGTTCTTTGATTGGAGATTTTAGAAAATTATATATAATAAGGTAAAATATTAGTGGGCAAATAAGGCAGAAAAAACATATTTAAATAAACTGCTTATAAGAAGGATGTGTATTACATATACCTACATATAGCAGAAATGTGAATGGACAATATATCATATAATTTATATAGAAAAATCATAGAGAATATTTGAAAATATACTGAAAGCTGAAATTTGAAGCTTGGTCATGTGAACTTTGAAGTTTTTTGCATATTGCATGTTATTAGATTCATTAAGACTACCTGAAATAACTAATTTCATAAGTTAGAGCCAAAATTTGAGTGTTATATTGCTGAATCAGTACATCCATTTTGATAGAAAGCAAAGTAGATTGTTCAATATATTTGAACCTGGAAAGGAAGAGTGGGATTTGACTTAAGCATATTGTATCTTTTGAATACAACATAGACTGCATTTTTGACACCATAGAAATAGCAATGTACATATTTTTAAGAATTAATTTAATAAGCTAAAGGATTTTTAAATATTTTGATAATTATCATATTGAGTGTTGCACAATTTAAGATATATATATATATATATATATATATATATATATATATATATATATGGGTTCATGTCATTTGATCGACAGTTCATTTGATCAACAAGCATTTGCCCCCTTCCCCAATGTTGTGCGACCCTGGAGTTGATATATATAGTTAGGGGGGGTGTGGGGGGGCATAGCCCCCCACATTGTGGGGTGTGGAGGCGAAGCCCCCCACCTAAAATGCTTGTTGATCAAATGAACTGTCGACCAAATGAACTGTCGATCAAATGAACTGTCGATCAAATGACATGAACCCATATCTATATATATATATATATATATATATATATATATATATATATATATATATATATACAATTAATTCACAGCTTTTGTTAGATCCATAAAATATGTATATATATTTTAGCATGATGTATATCTACATTGATTTTTCTTTTGTATAATAGTTTACTATGATAAGATTACCTGTTATCTGTAAGTTTACAGGTATCTTTATCTCTTTAAGTCCCACTCAGTTCTACTTATTCATTTAGAGATTTACTTATAATAATGTTGACTGAGTGAATCATTTAGGAATATTCAATGGATAATTTATATTATGTCATAAACAGATATATAGTACACTGTTTGGATTATTTAATATTTGTGATTAATAGAAAAGGATTATTAAACTTGTATGTGGCAACAGGGAATACATTTAAATGGCAAAATGTATAACTAAGTTAATAGTCTCTTATTATTTTTAACTTATATATAATGTTATATTAACTGGGCGGCCACGGTGGTGCAGTGGTTAGCACTGCCGCCTCACAGCAAGAGGTTCTCTGGTTCGATCCCCGGCTGGGGTGCCTTCTGTGCGGAGTCTGCATGTCCTCCCTGTGGTCGCGTGGGTTTCCTCCGGGTGCTCCGGTTTCCTCCCACATCCCAAAGACATGCTTCAGGTGGATTGGACACTCTAAATTGGCCCTAGGTGTGTGTGTGAGTGTGCCTTCTGTGGAAGGTTAGGCGCCGGGCTGGCAACTCGACACTGTAAAACTCCACTGCCAATTAATGTGCGGACAAGGTGATCCGCTGTGGCAACCCCTAACCGGGAAAAAGCCGAAAGAAGAAGAAGAAGATATAATGTTATATTAACTAATTAATTAATTAATTGCAAGTCATTGTAGTTTTTTGCTAGTTTTTGATGATTTTTTTTAGGTATTGGTAGGTAGAGAGATAGTATAGTAGTTTGCCTATATGATAGGCTAACTAGGAACTTTGGTATCCATGGCAGGTTGCATTTTTTTAGTAATATATACGTTACAGTTATAGACTTTTTATTTTTGTTATTTACAAGTTGTCAAAGGAAAAAACTTCAAAGACCAATACACGTAAGGTTCAGTTAAGGCACATTTAATAACTTGCTGCAAGGAGACAAAAACATGCAAATACAGGATTTTGCCTAACTACTAACAGGAAGCATGCTATTCTTATACTGTTTTACAAGGCATGGCCTTCTATGGCTGACATAATCAAACACAACTTTCAGTATTGTTCTACAGCAGATGTTACTCAGATTTTCTGCTGACATGACTAGATTTATGAGAAACTTTTGAGTAAAACAACCTGGCCTTGGTGGGCACTAACCCGTTACAGGCTTCTATTGTACAGTGTTACATTTCAAGGTACCTTTCTAACTAAGATACAAGCAGATACTGATTGCAGTTCATATTTTCAAGCAGGCTTTGTTCTAATTACCTATAGCTTCTACAACTGTATATTTTCTCACAGCACAAGCGGAACTTCTTGTCTAAGTTTCATAACATTTATACAAGTAGTATTGTTCTATTCATTATTTTCCTAACACAGGCAGAAATCATCTGCTTCTCAGTAAATTTCCTCACATAAGCAAAGATTTTAGCTGACAATACAAGGTCAGAAAGCATCTGCAGTTTGTACAGATTTATGCAGTATGAAATAGAATAAATGTGTTAACCCTTTTCAAGCTCTAAATGCACTAAGCATATTACTAATACACACATTAATACATATTTTTCTGACATTTCCCACCTATTAATACTTTTATTCTACTTTCAAAATAAGCATAAACTGTTAGTTTTCTTCTCCTAACCTCTTCCCACTCAGGATTTGCAGTTAAGAGAATCATTCAGTTTAAACTTATGAAAGCATTTTCAATCTTTTAACAGTTCTTCAAACTCAGTACTTTGATATAAGGTTTCAGAAACTGACATGTCTATAAAGTCTTTAATCAGTCTTTTCATGCAGGGGATACCACAACAAACACATACTCCCAATAGGAGCATTCCTACACAAATGGCAATCAGGATGTTCATTAGGATGGTACCCCACCCCCCCAAACCATTTCTGGAAAAAGTCCATCAGTGGGTTTGGGCCTGGTTTGGTCATGGCCGACACTTGCTCAATTACCTCAAGATGATTGTCTATCTCGTGTTTATGGTCAGGTATATACGAACAGCATTCTTCTTGGATTAAAACGCAAGTACCACCTCTTGCCGCTAGGGTGAAGTCGAGATCCATGCGGTTTTGAAGCACTACAGTTCTCATGGCATTCAGTTCATCAGTCACCAATTTGAGAGCGGAAAAAGTTGCATTGCTCATTACTTTGAGAAGTTTCGACAGTTTCCTCAGCTCCCAGATTGATTTCACTGCACCATATGCTAGTAATATGCCTGCCCACGATATAACGCAGTCACTCAAGTCCATGTGTGTCAGTCCTTTGCCTATAGAATGATGGTCTTTCCAACATGCATTGATTTGTCCCACTGGATTTACAGGTTTCTTGACGACCTCTCGGACATTTCGAATTTTCCCTGGAGGCAAAACTGCAGTGTGTCGTATGGCCAGAACCAGATAACTCAAAAAACAACTGCCGGACCAATTCTCAGGTAGCCATTTGTATGCCTTTCTGCCGCACACAAAATAACAGTCCTCTACTTTAGTAGTAACCTTGCTATGAATATACACTTGCCCTGCATGAAACATTTTTCTATCAATTATAGACAGTTGCTTATAAAGAACAGAATTATGTTTCACTTCATCAATTGTTTTGTGCATCAATCCAATAAATGAATCATAATTTGTATTACAATAAAAATCTACATTGTTACTTTTAGTGTAACATTTATAAGGAACAGTCACATTGCAATTGCTCCAACCCACCTGAACAGTATCAATTTTAGAAAAACACACAGTTCCCTTTTGTGGAACAGACAAGTGCAATGCTATTTTATCTTGTGATGTAATGGTTGAGGTATCATAAATCAAGTTTTCTCAGGTCTCATTGACCCCTAGGGGGACTGTAGTCATTAATAGCCCCACGTATGCTGTCAGCAAAGCTGTGCAAATCCAGCAATTAGAAACATTGAAAGTCTCAGCATACACATATTTAATTGCCTGGTAAGTGTTAAAGTTTGGATGCCAGTCTATGAGTAACGCTTCACGTTTATTCAGTTCAGATTGTGTGGCTGAGAAAAGGAAAGGCCACAACAAAAATATTATTGTCACTAGTACATTTAACAGGATGATTATGCAATACTTCTGAGGAAAGGGTTGTTCTGCATTCCTGTTTCTTCTGGACTCTATCATTTTTACTCTTGGCATGTGACAAGATTTTTGTCCAGTTCAAAGTTTTTCACTAGTTTGCAGTGCATCAGGTGGATCCAGGAGGCGCGCTCCGCTATCTTGACTGCAGTGGGTGTCGACAGAAGCACTTGATATGGACCTTCCCACTTTGGTGACGCCCAATTATTTTTCTTTACTGTCTTCACCCAGATCCAGGTACCCGGGGGCACTGCCACTTCTGACGGTCTGGTTCATTCTTTATCTGAAACAGAATTTGACTGCAACAAATGCTTAGAATTTAACAGGTTTCTCATATACTCAGCTAGTGTACTGTCAGCTTCCTGGTCTGCGGGCATGAGAGATTTCCACTGAGGTATATAATAAGCCCTTCCAAATAGTTTTTCAAAAGGAGTCAATCCTTTTGCATTCGGAACAGTTCTCATGCTCAACAGTGCCAGGGGCAGACAGTACACCCAATTTCTCTGTGTTTCTACTATTAACTTCCTTAGCTTATTCTTTAAAATCCCATTATGCCTCTCTACTAGCCCTGCAGATTGTGGGTGATACGCACAATGATTTTTTAAAGAAATACCAAAATGTTTACTTAACTATTGTATGGTCTGGTTTACGAAGTGTGTGCCATTGTCACTGTAGATCCTTTCCTGAATGCCTAATCTAGGGATGATTTCTTTAACAAGAACTTTTGCCACGGTTGCAGCATCTGGATTTTTAGTTGGAAAGGCTTCCACCCATCTGGAAAACATATCTACAATGACAAGACAGTACTTCTTATTTTCGCATTTGTTCAATTCTATAAAATCCATACAGATAGTATAAAACGGATATGGTGGTGTAGGGAAGCTCCCTTGCTTGGGCTTTAACGCCCCTTGTGCATGATGTTTATTACAAACGTGGCACATCGAGCAGAATTTTTTACAGTAATTTAAGAATCCATATGTCGTGAACACTTGGTTCACCAGCTGTACCATCCCCCCTGTTGAGACATGGCACTGCCCATGGCTCAACAAAGCTGCATATCTAAACAAATTAGATGGCAATATCGGTTTTCCTTCTTTAGAGATGTACAGCCCTTTTTCGAGAATTGCTCCTCGTTTTGCCCACCTTTGTTTTTCAACTTGCGTAGTTAGTGTCTGCATTGTCTTTAACATTTCTAAGTCAAAAATCTCAGAGGGTTGTAATTCCTCATTCAAAAGAAATACTTCTGAAGCTGCCTGCTTTGCAGCTGTATCAGCTCTCGCATTACCTTTTGAAATCCTGTCCTGTCACTTGGTATGAGCTGTGCATTTACAAATAGCTACTTTCTGAGGTAATTGAATATATTCTAAAAGATTTAAAATAAACTGTGCATGATTGATTGGTTTGCCAGTAGATGTTATCATTCCTCAATTTTTCCACTGTTGCGCAAAAACATGTACAGTAGAAAAAGCATACTGGCTGTCAGTAAAAATGTTCACACATTTACCCTTTGCTAAGGTACATGCCCGTGTCAAGGCAATCAATTCTGCTGCCTGTGCAGATAAATTGTGTGTTAAAGATTTTGCTTCTATAATGTCAGTATCAGAAACTACTGCATATCCTACTAGGTTCTGTCCTGCAGGACCCCTTTTGCATGAGCCATCCATGTAGTATGTCACCTCAGCATCAACCAAGGGGACATCCGTGAGATCTTTTCTAGGCAGTGTCTTTTGCTCAATCACCTGCAGGCAGCTGTGTGGTGTGCCATCTGCAGGGGTTGGGAGCAAGGTAGAAGGGTTCAAAGTCATACATCGTTCAATTGTCATACGAGGTTGGCTCAACAATATAGTCATACAGGAAAGATGCCTAGCAGGGGAAAGATATGCTACCTTCTCTTGCAGTAAAATAATTGCAACTGCATGAGGCACTCTCAATGTGAGAGGGTGGAACAAAACTACTGAGGCCGAAGCCTGTACTGCCATTGCAGCTGCAACTACTGCTTGTACACAGTGAGGTAAAGACCGTGCCACTGGGTCCAATTGTGATGAATAATAAGTGATAGGGCATTGCTTGTCCCCATGCTGCTGTGTTAACACCAATGTCATATAACCTTGCTTACAATCTACAGTTTGGAAAAAACGTTTATGATAGTTTGGTAAACCTAAAACTAATGAGGACGCTATTAACTGTTTCAGTTTGCAGAAAGCAGATTCTGCTTCTGGTGTCCATTGTAACAAATCCTGTGCTGCCATAGGCTTTTTATAAATCAGGTTAGTCAGTGGTGCAGATTCCAAGGCATAGTTTGGAATCCAGCTCTGACAAAAATTAGTCGTACCCAGGAAGGACATCATTTCCTTCTTGGTAGTGGGTTTTGGTGCTTGCAAAATCGCTACTTTTCTGTCCTCATCTAATGTCCTACCCTCCTTGGATATTACATATCCTAGGCATTTAACTTGTTTTTTCCAAAGCTGCAGTTTATTTTTGTTTACTTTATGTCCTTCAGTGGCTAAAAATTGTAATAGTGCTATGGTATCTTCTTTACAATCTTGCTGGGTGGGGCCGCCAGCAGGATATCATCAACATAAAGCAAAATCTGGCTACCTCTTGGTGGGGTAAATCCCGCCAAGTTGCTTGCCATTTCTTGTGAGAATATTGTTGGACTTTCACAATACTCCTGTGGTAGTCATGTATATGTATACCTTTTCCCCTGAAATGTGAATGCAAACCAATACTGGCTGTCAGGGTGTATCGGTATCGAAAAGAACGCATTGCTGATATCTACCACAGAAAAATATTTCTGTTGAAGTTTTAAATCATTCAACAGGGTGTGTGGGTCTGGCACCGTAGGTACCCTTGGTATTACTGCGTCATTTACAGCTTGTAAATCTTGGACCATACGCCACTGTCCATTCGCTTTCTTAACAGGAAATAAGGGTGTGTTACACGGTGAATCAGGAGATTCCACCAGCACCCCTTCCTTAAGTAAAGCTGCTATAATAGGTTTGATTCCCACCTCTGCATCTTTTCTTAAGGGATACTGTCTTTTGTGGTGGTCTAAATGCTGACTTTGGTGTAATAGTAACTGGTTCCGCTGTATGAATAAGTCCTACATCTGATTTTCCCATTGACCAGAGAGTTTCTGGTATATTCTGTAATGCATTCTCTTCCTCCTTCAATAGGAGTGCTAATCAGCTGTCCTTGCTAGACTGCAAGTGTACAGCTGGGTGGGTTTGAGTTATCCAATTCAACTTCTGCATTTGTATACCCTGTTCTGACAGTTCTAACTCTGTCTATTTTCCCATCTCGTGACTTTTTCTCCCGTCTTCCCATTTTACATTTTTGTCCTTAGTTAAACTAACATGTGGTAATCAATTAGATTTATAAAGTGCAAAAAACTCCTGGGGCAATGAACAGCTGACTACACTGTTCCCTTCTGTGTCCCAGTACAGATTACGTAATATCAATCTGTTTGCACAATTTCTAAACAATTCTTGCTCATATTCCTTATCAGGTCCTGGTGTGTTACAATAATACAGAGTACAGTGCAACAAATGTTGTTTATCAATGTCAAGGGAGGGGAACTTGCTGATGGCTACATTCATCAATTCTTTGGTCACTGCCCCTGGACCAGTCGTAACCAGGTCCTGGCTGTACCAATAAAGCATTTTACCCTCCGTTTGCACTGCAAAGGTATTAATTTGTCGCTGTGCTTCCATACCTTGCATAGTCGGAACTACTGCTATACCAAATAGCTGCATAAGGTCTCTGCCCAAGAGGTTTACTGGGCATTTTGCAGAAACAACAATTTTGCTTTTCTGGGTCAATCCTGAAACAGGATCAGTTATTGCAATATTGTGGGAGAGGGGCTCCCGATACAGCTGTCTATTAGCTGATTTCACTAGTATGTAATCAGGTGACTCTGAGTTCTCTGGCAGTTTGGAGGGATGTATCAGGGTCTGTGATGCCCCTGAGTCACACAATAATCTGACTTCCCTCCCTTCTACCAGGAGTGTAACTTCTGGTTTTGTGTCTGCTAAATAGAGCTCTAAGCTCAATAAAGCCAAATTCAATATTTCATTTTCTTCACTGTCTGTGACTTCCTACACTTCCTCTATTTCTTCTGTCACATCCTCTACTCCCTCTGTCACATTCTCATTTGTCCTTTCTCTGCTATCTCCTTCTAGTGATTCCTGACTATCATATAGTCAGTCCTCAACCTCCTTCTCTTCCGTGGTTGCCTTCTTGTTTTTCTTGCAACCCCTTGCCAAGTGTCCCTTTTTACTGCATTTAAAACATTCCCCACTTTTCTTTCACCCTTCAAAGTCCTCTGATCGCTGATCAGATTGTTTGTTTCCCTGGGCATTTCTCTTGCCCTTTTTCCCGGACTGTACTACATAAACTTCTGCTCCATCTTCTACAGAAAATACTTGGGCTTTCTTTTTCTTTTTGTTATTAAAATGCCTTTCGGCATATTCAAGTAATGATTGTAACCTACTTGTACGATGATCTACCATGTGCTTTGTGATAAAGCTGCTTATGGGTGCAATACTGCCTTTCAAAAATGCATTCTTTAACTGCTGCTCATATGGGGAATCGTGTGTCTGATCTTCAGGAACCTGCATTCCACAGTGGTTATTAAAACATTCTAACAGTCTGGCATAATATCTGTCAACAGTCTCGCCTTCTTGTTGGATGCATTGATTAATGCAAGTCCAGTCTGCCCTAGGCTTCCATTTCTCAGAGATTCGGTCTGTAAGATCTTTTACTCTGTTGTCTAATTCTGCACTGCTATGTGGGAGGGGCCTGAGCGCAGCATCACGGGGATTCCAGTCACCACTAATCATGTGCCAATCTGGTCCCACAATTTGTCTGACTACTTTTTCTACCTCTTCCCCGTTTAAATTATAACTTAGCCTCATTCCTTGCAAATCTTCTAAAAACTTTCTAAAATTTAATTTTGGATGGGGAATTCCCTCAGTGGCTTTCCAGACGTCTTTTGGAGTTCAGGGTCTATACACTAGGATAGTTGGATCCTGACCTTCTTGCCCTGCCTGAGGATTAGGCACTTCTATAAGTGGGCATATTTCTTCTTCACTCATAGATCGTGAATTCCTACCCATTTGATATAACTCAATGTCCCCTTTTGAGTTACCTGCCCATGTTCGAGACCTGGTCTCGACGGGATCTCTAATAAACGGTTTTGCTTTTGTGGTGTCTCTACTTACGGTAACAGCAGGATATCACGGGGGTGGACTAACTTGTTCACTTGCTTCATATTCTGGTAAGGGAGGCGGAGGGGCTGATGTTATTACCAAGTCATTGTCCTCCTTATCTAAAAACATTGCTTTTGAATTATTATTCTTTTGTTCCCTACGGTTTACTTCCTCAATCCACCTGTGTGCCTGAGGAATTCCTAATTGACGTTGCTTTTTTACCCGACCTTTGGAATTGGTTTTAAGCTGTTTGACAAGTTTGACAAGCGAGGATTTTTCAAATTTACCATCAAATTCATACTTATTAACCCATTTTGAGTAGTATTTAATATTATCAGCACACTGTGACTGCATGTATTTCGTGTCTTCGGTTAACGGCGGATTTTGGGGTCTTTTTGTGCAATTATTACCCATTCTGTTCTACCCTTTTAATCATTACGTAACTCCTTATTTTTAACGTGGTACCACGGATTTTGTTATAGTCTCTTCAGAATGACTGCCTACATGCTCTGTTTCCCTGATCTATGACAAGACAGTAATCTTTTTGTCCCTGACTTGTATAAACAAAGTCTTAACAAAACATTACAATTCTAGTCCCTGATCTAAAACAGAAAAAAAGGTAGATTCACCTTACCTGAGCCTTTGTGATTGATCACCTGGTTCGAGTAAACCAGTCCTTCAGTCACAGATCAGAAAGTGGCTGGCCTCTTTTGTATGACAATTCAGTCGGAGGGCTTTTCAGATAAGAAGAACCGATGTGGTTTCTTCCCCGTATGGTTTCAAGCCACCTGGCCTGTCTGATACAAGGTGAACTGAGGGTTTCTCATCCGAAGGACCAATCTGTCAAAGGAAAAAAACTTCAAAGACCAATACACGTAAGGTTCAGTTAAGGCACATTTAATAACTTGCTGCAAGGAGACAAAAACATGCATATACAGGATTTTGCCTAACTACTAACAGGAAGCATGCTATTCTTATACTGTTTTACAAGACATGGCCTTCTATGGCTGACATAATCAAACACAACTTTCAGTATTGTTCTACAGCAGATGTTACTCAGATTTTCTGCTGACATGACTAGATTTATGAGAAACTTTTGAGAAAAACAACCTGGCCTTGGTGGGCACTAACCCGTTACAGGCTTCTATTGTACAGTGTTACATTTCAAGGTACTTTTCTAACTCAGATACAAGCAGATACTGATTGAAGTTCATATTTTCAAGCAGGCTTTGTTCTGATTATCTATAGCTTCTACAGCTGTGTATTTTCTCACAGCACAAGCGGAACTTCTTGTCTAAGTTTCATAACATTTATACAAGTAGTATTGTTCTATTCATTATTTTCCTAACACAGGCAGAAATCATCTGCTTCTCAGTAAATTTCCACACATAAGCAAAGATTTTAGCTGACAATGCAAGGTCAGAAAGCATCTGCAGTTTGTACAGATTTATGCAGTATGAAATAGAATAAATGTGTTAACCCTTTTCAAGCTCTAAATGCACTAAGCATATTACTAATACACACATTAATACATATTTTTCTGACACAAGTTATAGTAGTTTAGTTTATAGAAAGGAAGAATTCAAAAAGTGTGGAATGTTAAGATAGCGTTGGATGAATGCATTAGAATCTTATATACAATTAAATAAATATAGTGAATAAATGTGTTGTATTATCTTTAAAAATCTTTTTAAACACACATAATGGATAGTTTTAATCAATTGTCTATTAATGTAAATGGATTAAATAATAGCAACAAAAGGAAATCATTAATGAGATTTCTAAAATTAAATAGAGGAGACATATTCTTGCAAGAGCCTTTCTTGATAGCTACAGATATACAATATTTAAATGACTTAGGTTATGAAATGTTGTCATCTGCTTCTTTTAACAAAAAGAGAAGAGGAACTGCTATACTTTGGAGTAAATCTACTGTAATGCATAAGGTCATGGAATCCATTAATGATCCCAAAGGAATGTATACATTTGCAATAATTAAATATAATGGCAAACTCTATACACTAGCTATTTTTACTGGATCAATGGAATAGGTGCAAGAGTGGCTAAAGATAATTTACATTTACTACAAAGTCATTGGAAGGGTAGCTTAATTTTAGCAGAAGATTTTAACTGCATATCTAGTATAGAAGATGCAAGTGAACAGAAGAAAGCTAAAATTCTGTTCACTTGCTAAACAGATGGATTAGCAATAATAATGTAGTTGGTTTAATGGTAAAAGCAAAAGATATGTCATTGCTCTTCACTCATTGTTCTTATACATATGAGATGCAAGCTAGAATTGATATGATTTGTGCATATACAGATTTACTTAATAAAGTGAATTATTTTAAAACTATCCCTTGTCCTTTATCTGATCATAAAACACTAAGTATTAATATATCAATGGATATAAGGAAATTTTAGATTATTTATATAATCCCAGTATATACGATGAAATTAAAAGAATGTAGGTGTTACCTTAAGAAACAAATTTAGAAGTGTTTATCTTTGAATAATAATGGTCAGGTTATTAACATCATATTATGGGACTCCTTAAAAATGCTTATTAAAGATAGGATGGGAAGATGGACTAGTAATAAAATGAAAGAGTGGGATAAAAGTTGTTAGAAATATAAGATGAAATATACAAAGTGAGATTTGAACAACACACAAAGAAATTAGATAATACTGAAGTCATTAAAAATTCAATGACAAAATATCAAACAGTTTTAACACATAATGGGGAGAAATCTACATAGTTTAGTCAGTAGAAGTAAGACGTTAAGCAAAAAGGCGTAAATAAATAATATCCAAAATCCTCACACTAATAAACTTATTACTTCAGACATAGAGGAAATTCTTAACATTTTTTTAAAAAATTCTATTAGAATCTTAATGAAGGTAAAAATAATAATCCTGATGATTACAAAACTGACAAATATTTAAAGAAAATGTTACTAATAAACTATATGACCAATAAATATCTCTGTTGAATAAGCCTGTCACCCTAATATAAGTTAAAGAAGCTTTAAGAAAAGGGGAAAATGGTAAAGCTCCTGAGTTAAGTGGTTTAGGTACGGGATCCTGCAGTCTGCTTCTGTTAAATATTTTTGAATTACTGAGTGACATCTTCAGGATAATTCAGAGTAAATAAATTAAATAATATACTGACTGCAGCTAAAAGTCAGTCCTGAACACCAAATAAAAGTACAATCAATAGGAAGAACAGTCCGACTAACCAGGCAGAATCCAGTGCTTCTTATAAACTCACTTTAATTATTAAAAACACACTATGAAAACAATAAAATGAACACATAAATGAACAGATTAGTGCTTTCATGCTCAAGGCCTTCTTCAGACCTAATTCACTGCTCACAAAGTAACTATTTAAAAACACAAAGTATCCAGTAGACTGTTGCAGCTAAAATAATGCTTGGCCAATCAGAATCACCATTCAATGAAAGCGTCTTCGAGTCCCTAGAGCAGGTCTTAAAGGTACTACCCCATTAAGATATGGTTCTTTATCAGCTTGCAGCCTGACAATCTATTTCATTTCAAAGCTCAGTTAAGTGTACAATATCACCACCCCTAAAGCCCACAGTAATTAATTGCAAAGCATAAAAGAAAAACTATGTCCTGGATGACTGGATGCATGTTTTGTAAGGGCATTGTTTAAGTTGCCATGCTGTATATCACTTAAATGCTTGAAAATTCTTCCTTTAAACAATCTGTCTTTCCCACATAGAAGTGCGAACATTTCCTACAGACTGCAATATATATCAAATTAGAGCTACAGCAATTGGCATAAGACTTCAGAGTAAACCTTGGGCCAAAACTGTTTGTGTAACGTAATTTGAAATCGGTTATATATTATAACATCGAAGTCTTAAAACTTCGAATGCTATAATATCGAACACTATGCACCAACGCTGAAAATAGCAAAGCTGCAGAATATCGAATACTTTCCTAGGGGAAGTATTCAGTGGGCCATTTCTGCATCTTCACTATTTCTTTGACTGTGGAGCAAAGGTTACGGGCCAGGTTAAGGTAAGTGTGCGAACAAAGGTGAGTGCGCGATAGGAACCTTAGGGTTAGGAAGCGGGTAAGGTGAGTGTGCGATAGGGACTTTAGTGTTAGGGAGTGGGTAAGATGAGTGTGCGATAGGGACTTTAGGTTTAGGAAGCGGGTAAGGTGAGTGCGCAATAGGGACATTAGGGTTAGGGAGCGGGTAAGGAGAGTGTGCAATAGGGACTTTAGGGTTAGGGAGTGGGTAAGGTGAGTGTAGGGTAGTTACAGACCTTAGGGTTAGGGTTGGGTTAAGGTAAGTAGATAGCTAGTAGTGTATGTATGGTTTAGCATAGGGGTTTGTGAAGTGTATGCGTGTGGATTATTTAGTTTGGTGTGCTTGTGTGGTGTGTATGTTTGTCGGAACAGCAATTTTTTTCTGTTCAATGTTATGGTGTTTCGATCGAATGAGTTTGATATTATAGCATTCGAAGTTTTAAGACTTCGATGTTATAATATAGACCCTTTGAAATCAGTATAAAATCACAAGCTTTGCATGAATAACAAGGAAAAGTTCCTATCTTGTTAAATCTTAAACTAGAACTCATTTTTGGTCCATAGCATACTTGCCTTTTCAAAGAAAAGCTATTCTTAAAAGTAAATACAAGTCTATTCCCAATTATATGAATAATTTTCTCATCTGGCAGGAGTATAGGTCAGTTCCTAAAAACAATTATACATACCTTAAGAATGTCACAAGAGTATGTGAAAACCAGTCTTGTATTGACATCACATTTAAATGATGGATTCTCATTGGATCCTGACTCCTTCCTTAAAAAGTAGGGTTCACCAATCATAGACCAAAGTGCTATCACTTTGGCCATTCACTTTTGCACTTGATTAGGACAATAGCCTCTTTTAATAAAATCATTGCCTAATCTCTTGGTGGCAGACTTGAAACAATAATCATAGGTATGAAGGCTGAAGATCTTAAAAACTGTCCTTTAAGTACATTTTTATAAACGTGGCCTGGCTGCATACTTCTTTGATGCAATAACTTATTCCTTCAGCATCTTTTCTTATATAGCTCAGTATCAACCATGCCATCATTATTAATCCTTAAACAAATATCCAAATATTCAATAGTCTGTAATGAATGTGCCATAGTGAATTTAAAAAAGGAAGTGCTATTATTCAAATAAGCCAGAAGTCATTCAAATCATCCAATTTAATTTTCCACAGCAAAACAATGTCATCAACAAAATGTTTATAGCATGCAATATTGCCAGAAAACCTATTGTCATGATTCAAAACATGCTCTAACTCCTAACTCACCATTACCAGGTTCGCTTAACTGTTTGCAGATGAAGTGACCATGGCAACACCCTTCTTCTGATAATAAAAACAATCATCAGAAATAAAACAATATTTTCCAGGATGAGCTCAAGCAAAGAGCAACAAAAGGCTTATCTGATTCTCATCAAATATATTATTTTCAGCAAGCATGGACCTAACCATCTCTATTCCAATGTCATTAGGAATAGAGTTAAAAAGTGTACAAACATCCATGGTCACCAGAAAACAACCTTTCACTTCTCCAAAATTATTTAAACATTGAGAAAAATATCTAAGAAACTGTTCTGTATTGCAAATGACAGTAAAGGCACCATTCAATATTCTTTTCAGATTATGCTCTACAAAAATTGAAATGGGGTCAGTCAGCCATCCTCATCCCAACACTATTGGGCACATGGAGGGATCATTCCAAACTTTTATGAATCTTTGTTAATACATTCAGTGTTGGAATAATAGGATCATTCACTATCAGAAAATCATAAGTCTCTTTATTAAGTACATCAGATATAAAGAGATCATAAAGAGTAGTATGGACCATCCCAATCATTCATTTAATATCAGTTCTCAAGATGCGTGCATATGGATTGACATCACTAAGCTTATCTTCTATTCCTTCTAAGTAGGCTATTCTGTCAAGCACTACTACAGCACCACCCTTATCTGCAAGGCAAATCTGAATGTCCAGATTTTCTTTAAGTTCAACCAAAGCTGAGTTGTCCCCTGGAGACATATTAAAAAATGTATAAGAATGTGGAGCTATTAACTCATTGACAATATCACTTTCACAAACTTTTAGGAAAGCTTCCAAAGAAGAGTGCAAACTTGGTATAAACATACTAGGCTTTCTATGTACATGACTAACAATAGAATTGTCATTGATAAACATAGTTCTCAGCATTACATTCTGGCAAATAGTTTTAAGTCAAGAACAGCATCCGTCCAATCAGAAGATTTCACTGGCATGAAAGACAGCCCTTTATTTAATTGTAGCTTTGCTCCATTAGCAATACAGATGATAGATTGATAACAATGTTGCCCTTATCTATTTCCATGCTGTTGTACATGTACAATTTCTGTTTGGTGACACTTTGCACCTTTTCCACCCCTGATTCTGTGATCTCTCCCCTCTGGGGACTAGTTACTTCTTCACAGGTAATGGAAGTTCTAGAAAAAAATGATTATACAATGAGGTGCATGGGGCTGTCTGTTCTTTATGTCAGATTCCTAAATTGTAGCAATTGACCAAATTTCCTTCATTGGGAATATTCATGTTTGCTAGGGTATCTTCTGCCTCAGGTTCAGCAGGAGCAACAACAGTATTCAAAGGACCATGGTTCTCTATAGGATGTTCAACTGCCTTCTGAACAGCTTCACGATTAGCTGGCATCTTAATACAATTTCTTGGCCATGCAAAAATATGTCCCTTTTTGAAATCCATAAAATCACACTCAAGTTTATTTTTCTTAAGGTGCTGCAGTCTAAAACCATAGGCCAAAACATTGGTGTATATACTATCCAACCTAGACTACAAGAAATCAGTTCTAAAAGTATCATTCAATTCTATTTGTGCCTTCTCTACTGAAAAAGCTAATTCTATCAGTTTAAAATATTCTATTAAAAGTCTAATGTAATTAAAACTGAGTTCAATATTAAGTCGCACAGGAGACACTCTAGATGCAATTAACCATTGAAAAAAACCCTATTGAAATCATAGCAAGCTACAGGCCTCAAACTTTGACTCAAGATGCCCTCTCCACCTATCTGGACCTTTTCAAATCTATCAAGATTCAACTCTTTAAACTGATCCTGGGCAACTTTAACTTTCCAACCATAGATTAGAAGAGCTACTGGTGCCAAAATACAAATTCCCAGAGATTCCTTGATTTCATCAAGCTGGTCTACACCCCCACAAGAGGTGATAATATCTTGGACTTGGTGTTAGCCAACATGATTAACCACTGCAGCATCCCTACAGTGTCATCCTTCCTGGTAAGATCCAACCACAAAGCGGTCACTTTCAAAGTCACCATCTCCCCCGACCCTCCCCAACTAGGGTCAAACAAAAAAACTTCTCCAAAGCTGATTACAACCTCTTGAAGGAAGCTATAAACAGCTTCACAGCACCTGTCCCCTCCTTAGGGACTGGCACATAGGTCTAAACCTACACAAAAGTACTATACAAGCTGCATGGAATCAGGAATATCCAACAAGATAAAATCCTCCTCCTCAAGGAAGAGTAAACCTGTCTGGTGGATATCTGCTATAAATACACTCTATAATAAAAGGAAAAAATTGCTATCCAGGACCAAGAAGGAGCAAGTGCCTAACTGGTAGCAGTCTCTCCTTAGCCTGAACAAGCAAATAAGGGCACTAGTGAAATCCGCCAAAGCAAACTTCAAGTCCAAACTGGCCACATCTACTAAAGACAATCATAAGGCCTTCTTCACATATGTCCACTGTCTCAAAGGAAGTACTGAGATCAGCTCAGAACTGGTGGTCAAGGACACCACATACACAAACACTGTAGATATAGTCAATTTGCTGGCAGACAGGTTCAGTGAAAACTTCACCCCTCTGTTTCCCCATCAGTAAATCAGGACATCCCCAGCACCTGCCTCCCTATTCTTATCTCTAGGGATCAAGTCATCATTGCCCTGTCAAAGGCAAAAGATACAGCCTCCATGGAACCTGATAACATCACAGGCTGCATCCTACATGAACTCAGGCAGGAACTTACAACACCATTAGACACCCCTATTCAACCAAAGCCTGAATACTGGCTTTGCCCCAGCTGCGAGGAGGACAGCCACTGTCATCCCTTTGCACAAAGGTGGAGCTTCCACTGATCCATGAAATTATAGACCCATCAGCCTAACTAGCCTGATTTGCAAGATCATGGAATGGATTATCATGGACCTCATTAACAAGGACATTGGCAATCTCCAAACACTTGATCCCATACAATTTGGTTTCATCAAGGAGAGGTCATGCTTGTTAAATTTAGTCGACTTCTTTGAGACAGTCACCAAAGCCATGGACGAGGGGAAGATGGTGCACATTGCCTACCTTGACCTGGCCAAAGTCTTTGATACTATTCCCCACTCAGATATAATAAATAAACTCTCAACTAGGCATCAATCTATATGTTACCAGATAGATAGCAAACTGGCTCACTGATATAACCCACCTAATCAAAATAGAGGAAGACACCTCAAGCAGCAGACCCCGTAACAAATGGTGTACCCCAGGGATCGATCTTGGGGCCTCTGTTGTTTGGGATATACTTGATGAAGTGCATGCCAAAACCAGTGAGCTATTTGATTACTAAATTTACAGGTGACTGCAATCATCAATTCCCCTAGTGATGTGGGCATCCTCCAAGATGGTCTCTCCCAAACAAATGACTGGTGTCAGAAACATGGCCTCAAACTGAAAGCCAAAAAATGGGTCATCAACCCCTTTGAGGAGAGTAATATTCCCAAAAATTATCACATTAATAACAAGGTCCTAAGCATGCAATCAGTCGTGAGGGACTTGGGCACCCAGGTTGATAGCAGACTGACTGTTGACCACCATATTGCCTCTGTTGTATGAACAGCTTTCTACATGGCCCACCTAATTAGTCATAATATCTCTGTATTCTTCCCTTTTAAGACCCATTATTGAGTAGATTACCCTTTTTGGCATGTACCTCACAAAGCACATGCTGCAGCTGGAGAGACCACTGAGGTTCCTCACTAGGAGAATGCAGGGCCTCAAAAGCATCTACCCTACACAGACAGGATAAAAGCCCTGTCCCATTACTCAGTGTCTACTCAGTCTCATACAGACTCCTCAGAGGTGACCTCTGTCTGGCATACAAAGCAATCTCAGACCCTGCCTTGATGGGACTGTTGCATATCTGCAGGTCAAACTCCAGTCAATTAACCTGCACGTGCATCCTCAACCTAGTCTGTTGCATCAATAAGACTTGTTGGTGGGACAGATCTGTGCCCAGAGACTCCCCCTTCTGTGGGATAGGCTCCCTTTCCACATCCAACAGAGTACCTCATTAATCCTTTTTAAGCACAACCTGGATAACTGGATGGGGAACAGAAAATACAACCCTGTGATTTCACCTGTTTCCTGGCTGGACAGGGGCAACAGGTGCTGACTTTTTGGAACATGGGGTAAATTCTTAGCTACACTTGTAAGGGCTTCATGGCCAATAGCCTAGTAACTTCTTATGATTTTATCATCCTAAGAGCTTGCCATTTCCTCAGAAGCTCTGGGTAACTATTACCATAGGTGGGCATATGCAGTACATGATTCTGCCTGGTTAGTCAGACCATTCTTCCTATTGATCGACAATTCAGAGTGACAAAATAATTCCTCTCTCACAGAAATTTTCTGTAATCCCACCTATACTTAAACAAGAAAAAGGTAGTAATGTAGTTTTCTCATATAGGCTTATTTCATTATTAAATGTAGACTATTTTTACTTCCATCTTCGCCACGATTTTAAGAGATATAGTAGATTAATTAATAAAGATCAAAAGATGAAACAGGATTTATAGTTAATTGATTATCGTATGATAATATAAAAGTGGTAGCAACTAGTCTAGATTTAGCAAAAGGAATGAACTAGAAATTGACCCTAATTAGCTTAGATATTGAGAGAGATATTGCTTCTTAAGACTGGAATTACTTGTTTAAAACTTTAGAAGCATATAGAGACTCAAGAGCATATGTTAAAATTGGATATTACATTTCTCAATGATTCACTTTAAACAAAGGCACCTCAGCTATTTGCATTAGTTATCGAACCCTTAGTTAACAGTATAAGAAGCAATTAAAAATTTGATGGATTTTCACTTAACAAGGATTGTCAATCTAAAACACTACTTTTTGCAGAAGATATTTTACTAACTATAAGAGATTTAAATTATTCAATGAAAAACAGATGAGGAAATTGAAAAGTTTCAAGAAGTATTCCTGTTGAAATTTAATAATAATAAAACTAAAACATTATTGTTAAATCATTTATTAGACCGTAGGTTTAAATATAAATATAAAATTGTGAATTAAAAGAACTAAAATATTTAGGAATAAAAAACTATCAAGATGTGAGCAAGATTATTAATAATAACTTTGAAAATGTTATTGCAAAAGTGTCACTTATTAAAAAAAGAATGATTTTTTTGGGGGGATGGGTTAGTACTTATTAAAATGCACAAGATTATATATATATATATATATATATATATATATATATATATATATATATGAATTGAGTTTTCAGAAACTCAAAATTCATATTGGCAAGACTATATGATCAAATTTCCAAAAACTCAAAACTTTTGAATAGAGATTACAGTACAGTGATGATTGGGAAATTTACCATTTTTCTCAATGTACAGCAATCTCGGAGTTGGTATGTGTAATTTGCAGAGGTGGGGGGTGCAGGGGAGACCTGTCCCCTTGCATAAACATAAAAAACATAGAGTTTTCGGAAATTCAATCATATCATCTCTCTGATATGAATTTCGAGTTTCTCAAAAAACTGACATAGAGCCATATATATATATATATATATATATATATATATATATATATATATATATATATATACATACATACATACACATACACACACACACACACACACACACACACACACACACACATATGTGTGTGTGTGTGTGTGTGTGTGTGTGTGTGTGTATGTGTGTATATATATATATATATATATATATATATATATATATATATATATATATATATATTTTTTTTTTTTTTTGCATTCAATAACTTTAATACCTGACAAAAAAACTTTTAAAAATGGAAAAAATGTTAACTTCATTCTTATGGTATCCTAAAAAGTCAAAAATTGCTTATAGAAATCTTGAGTATGAGATTACGGTGATATTAGCTTCCCAGATATAGTATCTTATTCAGTTGCTGCAAATTATAACTCTGTTATACTCTGAATAGACTCAACTTACACTAGTCAATGAAAAGTTATTCAGGAACAGATTATACTAAATTTATATAAGTTTATCAGATATGATACATAAGAAATATATAACAATCCTTTCATCAGGTAATACAATTTACATTAGAAGGAAATTAATTTCAGTCTTTAGACTCTGCATTATGAAATCAATTCTTAAAGCATTTAAGAAATATGTTTTTAAAAATCCAGTAATATCAGAATGGAACTTTTTGCACTTTCCCATTCCTCTAGATTTAAGGAAACTCAGAACAATGTTAAAATACTTTACTAAAAAGGAATGGATTGGTTTTCTGGTCTGATTGCTTTGAAAAAGGAGACGCTAAATCACCAGAATATTTAATGAAAGATTATAAGTTGGATGGATCTGTTAAGCAGATTTAATAAAATCCATGTAGGCATAGTGTAGACCCTACACGGAATGTTGCCATGTCCGTATACATGATTTCTTCTTGGCAGTGTGCCATGCATATTACTCATGGAGCATTGCCGAGGGACAGACGTGGAATATTGAATCAGTGTAGGGAGTGTAGTGCAAACTGTACCCGCAGTTGAGCAATACACTTACAGCACTGTTTAACAGTAGTAGTCCCAATGTTTTATTCATTTTTTTTTTGTATTTTTTTCCGTTTATTTAAAGCATGTTTTCATGGCATAGCATGGCACAAAGTGCAGCAGTGCTAAGAAGTGCTGAGACAGCAGACATCTAAAAATAGAAACTAGATGCATTTAATTATTTATGTAAAGGTCATGTTTAAGCATAGCTGAGCAGGTTTGTGTGGTGTGGCTTGGTGCTCAGCAGTGCTTAAAGGTAGCTCAGAGGTGTATGTAAAGGTATAACAAAATTTCACATATCCATGTAGCTAAATGGGTAGAGTTATGGCTTTATTTGCAGTAGGTACAGGGTTTGAGAACATGGTAGAGGAAGGAAGCATTTATTTTTGAAATAGAAATTATGCAAATTATTTTTAAATATTGGCCTGCTGCACTTAGCTAAGCACTGCTAAGACCTGCTAAGACCTGCTAAACACTGCATAATCAAAATAACGGTTGATCATGTTTATGCACTGCTTGGCACCACTTGGCTGGTTTGTGCACTGCTAAGCATTACCAAACATTCAAGTTTTTGTACTGCTCAGCTTAGCTGCACTGGTTTGAGTGGTGCTAAATGATGTGGCACTTTGATAAATGCTGCACAATGGCATTTAAGATTAGAAAACATGCTATATTAAGTCCAATAGGCGGGAATACAGCATAGTCTGTTGGAGTTCTTTCTCTGAAGGATACAATGGCAGGCTATGTAGAGGGTTCATGCTTTTGGGCACAGAGTTGGGGCATTCAGGAGTCCAGGATCATGGTAGCACTCCTTGTTAAATACCATGATAACCAGCAGATGCAGGGAGGTTACCAGTGCACAAAGTGCAAGGCCTGGGACTGGCTGGCAAGGGATGCCACCAGTGTAACTGTTATCACCCACACAGGTGAGCAGGGTCATCACCACCATGATGACTTGAAAAGATGGAAGGGAGCCCTCTTGGAAACCTGGATCCAAGAATTCTGGGCAGGGAATGTTCCACATGTATGTAAGCACATTTATCTCTGTTTCACCAATATGTAATATTGAATGTGTGCTTAACTGGTATGCATAATGGTGTGCTTCTCTCCAAACAGCTGCAGAGGAGAGGGCTCATAACATTGAGTCGCATGCCAAGTGCTTGGCTAGGTTGCACCTTGAGTGTGGTGAGTACAGATGTATTTTGCTATCTATAGTCAAATAAGCAAGAAAGAGTAAAGCATTAACTGTGATTAGGAATAAACAGTAAAAAGAAGTGCCATATGCAAGGAAGACTAAAGCATTTACTGTAATAACTTTCAGGCAAGAATGTTTGTAGTGCAATAACTCTGGAAATACAGCTGTATTGCAACACCTGCATAATCACAACTGTTGTGCAATAAAAACTTGAAACCATACCAGTAACTGATTTAAGGGATCTCTAATAAAGTCTGTTGTGCACTGACTGTGGAAGTAGGGCTATTTATGGAAGAAATCAACTATGACAACTGTTCTGCAATAAAACCATGAAATAATATCAGTATGTGCATGAAGGTATCCCTAATAAAGTTTGTTGTGCAATAAGTGTGGAGTCACAGCTGTTTTGTAAGAAATGAAGTATGACAACTGTTCTGCAATGACACACAAAGCAATAGCAATAACACCAAGGTAAATTGTTTATAGTAGGATTGTCATGTTTTTATCATTGCATGTCAGCTACATGCATACAGGCTGTGAGTTATGGTGCTGCAGTCAGATATAACAGTGTAAAAAGTTGTAGACTGCAAATAATAACCCATAATCAGATATTGTTTACTAACTTCACAGATATTTTAACACATTAACAATAGATTGTGTACAACTGCATTCTGTGTAGTAATGTATACGTTACCTAGTACCTCTGTCATGCTTGAATTCCATGCATGTGTGCTCAACTGTCAATGCAGTCTAGTATAAAACTGCACTGCTATTACCAGGCCATATATTGGTGCCAGGTCAGCCCTAGGCAAATATCAGTTAGTTAGCATTCAGCAGTGACTTGGTAGCTCAGTTTGCTAAATGCTCTGTATGATGGACATTTTGCAACAAACAGATCAGGGTTTGAATCCAGTGCTAAGTAGCACTAAATATACAGTATCAGTCATGTAATGTCTACAGATATTCTCTCCACAGGAACTACAAGTAAATGGGTAAGGTAGCCCATATTCTGAGTAAATAATTGTGTGTTTAGATGTCACAGACTGTTAAAATCATTACCAGAAATGTGAAAATTCAGCATAAAATAAAGGAAATAAGTATAATAATAATAAAAATCAAAAAAATAAAATGTGTATTCTTTGCTATGGCTGTATGCCTGGAGTGTCTGTTAAAGGTTGCTGCAGTCCATTAATACATGTACTGCAGATGTCCTCTGCAGTCACTGCTATTGGGTTCTATCCCCATGCCTGCCAAGCAAGGCATAGTTGTTTACTTTCTCTACTGTACACATACATGTCTCTCAAGTGTCATGCTGTCACATAATGTATTTAAACATAAAGAAAGGACAGACCTGTAGAGTAGATTGCAGTACTGGTGTCAACTATATAGCCTATAATGGTATTAATGGGCTGTATTTCATTCTTTCTCCACCTCTTATCTCCATATATTTATTGTTGTTATTCATTGGCTATGGTTTACTGTTAACATATGTTGATACATTTTATTTTGGGGCATGTGTTTTATTATTGTTATGCATTAAAATGGTTGCATATTAACATAACTTGCTGAATTACTTATTCTGTTGGCCTTATGCCGTAACTGTTACTGGCATGCAGTTAATATATTGACTGTTCTGTCATCTATTGTTGTGCTTCACATAACATGCATTGAAATGTAATGGGGTTATTTCCAATGTTCTGTCATGCTGTTATTACTAACAATGGTTTTGTTCCTAACTAACCTATATATATTGCTATACCTGCATAACCACAGCACGTCAGGGTAGGCCGGTTCCTGGTGATCTGCCTACCCTACCTCAGCTGGCCATGCCACCAGGTCCTGGCACATCTGGGACCCAAGCTGGTGGTGCCCCCTCTGCCTGCTCTGCACCACCTTCAGGTGGAACTGCCTCAGGGGACAGGATCTGTTTCCCCTCAGAAGTGGTGGCAGAGGGGTGGTAGGCACCCAGGATTGACTACCAGCTATGGTGCACAGGATTGCTCATAGGAGCTATGAACATCACCTGTGCCGGATTGAGGGCAGACTCAGAAACATGGTGGGGCAGGATGGCCTTGGCACCCAGACTCAAACATAGCCATTTTTGGGGCAGAGAAGGTGCAATGCCAACTGCTCATGGGTGGGGATGTCAGTCACACTGCTGCTGTCTGGAGGCACATGCCTCTCAAATTCCACAACGCCCTCCCCATCCAAGGTGTTTACCCCCCATGTGTCACACACTGCCCCTGTCTGCTGTATTTTCTGTCTTGTCTGTCTATAACTGCATCCTCTCCTACACAACTTACCTCCCCACATGTACCTATATGCCTTCCCCAACATCTCACTCTCTCCTTATAAAAAAAAAAAAGTGTATATCTGTCAAACAAAAAAAGTATCGCCCCATACATAGCGCTCCATTTTACACATGTGCCCACTGGACACAGCTAATTTGGTCCAATTGGCAATGCAACACATTTATGTTGTTCTCCCCCCTTTCTCTGGGGTTTGAGAGTCCAAATTCATCCACAAAATCAGTCAAAATGCACAGCTGCTGCTGTGCAAGAAATAGAAAGCTATGTTTTTTTCCTACACCCTTCCTGCACATCTCTACCTGTCTTTCACTATGTTTTCCCCCCTGCTTACCCCCATTTCACCACTGTCCTATCACCTCTTTTTCTTTCCTTTTTAATTTTTTAGCACAGGTTTGCGTGGAGCTAAGCGAAGCACCGTGAGTAGCAGAAACATGCAAACCTGCTTAAATGTGCTTTAATATGCCTTAATGATCTTAAGTGTTTCTCACAGTGTTAGGCACATGTACAAAATAAAAAACCCCTGCCACGATTTGAACATGGGCCCCTGTCAACTACAACCTACTGCACTAGCCCATTAGGCAGCACAGGTCTTGATTAAAACAGGTGTTTTCAGCAATACATACTGATTGCCACTGACAGACTGAAATCACCCTAATGTGAGAAATGGGAGTGTACCTTACTCTGACGCAAAAATACACCAGTAGACAGTCAAATAAATAATAATGGCAGAACATGTGGCCTAGGACAGCAGGCAAATGTTCCCTTTTGCCTGCAACATCTCTAAACACACCTGCTAAGGCATCAATGGCACAGTGCATATGTTCAACTGGGACCCTGCTTTAGAACAACTGCCTTTCAAAGCCATGCACGCACTGATGGATGCAGACAATGTGTGTCACAGCCTGTATATCTGCACATATATCTGTCAAATACACCTACTCCAGTACTGACTCAATAACTCAGTCTGTTAAATGCCTTGCCTGTAGAACATTTTGCCATACACAGTCCTGATTTCGAATCCAGTGTGTTGAACTTCAAGTACATTGTTGTGATGACAGCAAGTAATGACTGAGTCATGCAATTTTATTCCCCATATGTTACTGCTACTGAATTATCTGCTACCCAGTTTTTCATGTCAAAGGCCTACAGGTAGGGACGCACTGCACATTTTCATACAGCCTACCTATATGTCACCTACTACTCTGCTATTGGCACTGTTGCATAACATTTGTACCTTACGCACATGCCTTGATTGGATTGTAAAAGGTACCCCACCCTGGCTCTTTTGTAACAACAAGGCTGCCACTGCTGCCACAGTTACACATACAGCCTGCTGGCCTCCATAGTGTTCACACTCACCCCTATGTGTCCTAGCCTGCAGCAGCATCTGCAGCCTGGAGCATACACAGCTGTATGTTAAGGTACCTGCTACAGACTGACCATACCTCCCAATCCCCTATAACAGGTGATCTGGACACATCCATACACAAAAGGGGGGTAAAGGCCCAGAGATAAGGACATGTTTCACAGTTTGTCCCTACAAAGATAGTGATTAAGTAGATAGAATAGCAGTTCTGCCTTAACATGCATATTATGACAGGTATGAAGTGTGACAACCACATGTCTCTCTCCCCTTACTGATTTCAACCCACAATGTTTGCCAGTGAACTACCAGATGACCACACTGTCATGGGACACTGACCAAACATATGAGACAAAACTGTGGACATACAACATACATCTGTACAGTGGACAGTATTTGTACTTACCCTCTGTGATGCTGCAGTATCCACACCTCAGTAATATCCATCTCAAAAACTAAGAAAGGGTCCAAGGCCTACATGAAGGGTTTATATATTGCACTGTGGTGCCATGTCATTGGCTAATGATAGTGCAATCCAGCTGTTTTGGATGCAGTTAGCAATTCTGAGCCACCGATTGGTGTAGAGGCAATTACATGTTAAAGAGCATTACCTACAAACGGCAAGCAACCGCTTATGGGGAACAGGTCTGTATGTGGTTTTACTCACACAGACACATATGTGCAAACCATTTGCAGAGGAATGCTTCAAAAAAAGGAATACATCACTCTACCAGGTATGTATTAGAGTTCCCCATAAAACATAATGCAGATGGGAGGATGGAGCTATGGGGAATAGGGAGTAAAACAGTAGGCTTGCAGTAGCTCTATGATATTGACATGTCAATGATACTCTGCTGTTCAACACCTACAGTCATGCCACTCAACTGTCCCTGCTTTGAATCACATCTCTGCTCTGTCCCTGTCGATCCCTCCTACAACAGTCAGCTGATGTAGTAAAGATAGTGGATTACATGTAAGACATAGTAACACTAAGTAAGGGTGCACATTCTTGTAACATCAAATGATGTATTATAATGAACCTCCTCTCAGTCTGTCAATGTCACACATAAATAGTACTAACATTGTAAAAGTGTCCCTGAATGTCCCTGATGTACTCTGCCTAAATCCCTGTTTTGTGGACATTCTTCCCTGCCTAGCTGTGAGTTATGCCTAATATGCACCTCTCAACCTCCTACATTATGAAATCAGGACAAATCCATAATTAATGAGGGACCAAAGGCCCAAACTCAGTGACAGAGTATACATATTGGCCATACAATATAAGAATATGAATAGACTAACATATATCACTATAGCATAAGTGTTTTCTAAGGAGATTCGATGGGTGACAGATTCTGTTATAATCTTCTGACAGCAACCATCAATGACTGGACAACCATTAGTCAGACATCCACAAATTTACACAAAAAGGACCACATCTATGAGGCAAACATGGGGACATTCTGCAAATATCTGTATAGTTGAGAGATATAATGCCTACAGGGAATATATATTACAGCAGGTGTGCATTGCTGTCTGTCATTGTGGCACACTGGTTTTGCTAGACTGTTCCCATACAGTTGTACTAGCACACTGCTATGTGTCCAACAGTGACCATATGACATATTAGTGGGTATTTTCCCATAGGGAACACACCACAGTACACTGTAGTGATGGGTACAGAGACATTTAGCAGAATCTGTCACACCACACAGGGACATTACCCAGTATTGCTACTATCTTGGTGATATCCACACATGCAGTGTGTTGCCAGACTGTGGGGAATGCCATGTGAGGGAGCAGTGGACAGTGCAGGTCATTATGGGTGTGTAGGGTCTCTATATAGTGGACATCCATGTATCTGGTCCTGTAATGTGTTCCCCTCTTGTTGTCTTGTAGGAACAATGTACCGACAGAGATATTCACCATTTTCATCAGCAGAAAATGATGCTATAGTGGATGCCCTCAGACTCCATCATCACATCTTGCTTTCAAGGGCTCACCACAATCATGACCAGCAGGCAGCATTGTGGGCGACCTTGTCAGGGCTGTTAATCAGATTGGTCAACAGGACAGGCCCTACAAGCAGGTCCAACACTGCACCACAGATATGGTCAATGCCACACATCAAAGGGCAGCTGCTGTTGCCAGGGAATGTGCTGCCACTGGTGCATGGCCTGCAACAGAACAGACACTCTTGGCCACAGAGGAATTTCTAGAAAACCTAGGATCAACCAACAGCTCCCAGGCATCCATCACGCCATACATCCTGGAGGTGTACGCCACAGCATCCACATCAGAGGAGCATCCAGGTAAGCATACTGTGTTCACCAGTATAATACATTAGCAGTCATTGAGGCAGGCTCTACAGACCTGTACATGGGTGTCAGGTTTTCTGCATTGGGGGGGCTGGCTGTTACCCACAGGTGTGCACACATACTCAGAATGTCAGCAATATAGCCAGTATCACATTGGCTACTGTACATGTGGATATGTGGACATATTACCTTGTAACACTGCAACATTTGGTGTTGCTGACAACAACTCTCCCTCATCTTTTCATAGGTCCATCAGGTGTGGCTGGAGTCCACAGCCCTGTACCTGGTAATTGTTATACTGTTGTTTTACAGATCATATATACCCTATGAAAGTTAAGGGCTGCCATTTTGTCTTATGCACAATTGTTGTGCTTAGCCAAAGTAGAATAGTTGTATGTTCCATTTCAGAGCAGTTAACTACAGTGCGCAGCCTAGTAAATGACAGGTTTGTAACAAACATTAACATGTTTGCACATGTAGTTATGAGCAGCTATGCAGCTTGCTATACATGAGGAAATTACTCCAAGATGCCCGTTCAATCACAGTAGGGAGATGGTACATACCTGAGGCAGTGATATTACAACTGGCATATCATTCTCAGGATAGGTGCACTGAGCTTTATGTGTAGTTCTATCACATACACTGTCACATTGTGTATCTCACACGTGTATTGTACTAACAACGTTACCCAGATGTAATGATGTGCATGTTATACAAGGCCTGAGTTGTCTGTGCATGTTGTTTGTGTTTGTGTGTTGTGCATGGGATCAGAGATGAGAAGATGTGGGACATATAATGCAGTTGTGGATCCTCATCTGTATGAGTCTGTGTAGATTGCCATGCATAATTGTGCAGGTAGTAATGTATTGCTTTTGTCTTGCTTCTCCCAGGTCAACAAGGGGGTTGGAGTCTGTCCCCCTCGTAACTTGATGTCAGTGTCTCATCGGACTCTGATGATGATGGTGGCCTTATTGAGGTGCAAGTAGGGTTGTTGGTGGCTGAATTTGTCCTAGAGGTTGACATCCCTCTTTTGCCCCCAGTGTCCCCACACACAGTCAGTATGCCCACACATATCCAGTCACCAGAGGCCACAGATATTGGACAGTCAGAGGGTGGTAACATATTACAGGACAGTGTGAGAACTATGGCATCAGTGAGTGTAGACACTGGCCATAGCCAGAGATCTGGTAGGGTCCCACACAGGCAGATTGACAGGGGTGTTCAAAGGAGGACTGCTGCCCATCCACCTCCTGTTGCAGGTATCACATCATGGGTCACTCTCTGCATGTTTCAGGCTGTCATGGAGGCACAAGCTGAATGCAACACCAGATGGATGCTTATGGTTATGGATGCAGCACAGTCTGGCATCCATGACTGCCTCCACCTCATTGGTGAAGCCCTGGAACGTTTCAATGATGTAGTGGACAGACAGTGGGCTGAGACAGTGTCTGTCTCTGAGCACATGTTGTCTGTGCTGGAACATGTGGTTGGAGTTTGGCATCAGACATGTGGATGTAGGCCAGCAACACAATATTCTGAGAGCCCACGTGGCTGTGCACACTCATGCTCTTGTAATGGCAGTACCTCCAGCACTACAGAGGGAAGTGTGCTGTCCAATGCACAACATGGCTGGCCATGGGCACGTGGTCCTGGGCAGTCCCATGGAGGACACAGGCCTGGCAAACAGCAGTCACCATCAGGTACAAGCACCGCATCTGACCTTGGGCACAGTGGTGCCCATGCTACTCCTGGTAAAGCCAGTTCCTGTGTTCATGGCCAGAGATGGTGAACTATTCACTCCACAATGTATGGTCCACAGCTGTCCACCATACACATGTGAAGGGCTAACACTGGACTTGACTGTGTCCATGCACACACTCCAACACCACTGTCACATGCAGGTCACCTACAGACACGCATGGCACCTCTCCATGGCCCATCTAACCAGCACCCCTTCCTGACTCACACACATGCTGTCAACTGTTTGGCACAGCCTAAGCCTCTTGCACCACCACACCACACCCTGTGCATGTGATGATACCTGTGCTATATCCCTGCCATCTGTGCCATCGATGGGGGGACCTGTATATATGTGTCTAATGCACAGGGTGACTATATAACTTTACATGTGTTTGTGTAGTGCAGTAGTGTTATGCCATGGTGGTTGTTGTGGGATATGACAGGTACTGTATGCTGGCATGTGTCATGACTACACATCAAATGTTGTGCATCTTTGTTACCTTGGTACACTGGTGGCAGTCTTACAGAATGACAGGTGTGTCATGGACCTATCTATGCTTTTGTCCCAGGGGTCTGAGTGGTTCAACTATGGACACATGGCAGCAATACAGAGGCACAGGTTGGAAAGGCAGCATAGCAGAGATATGATGTCAGCAAGGTATGCCAGTATATGTGCATGGCTCCCTAGGTGCATCTGTGTGTCAGGAAAAATGGGTACAGTCAGCATCATCATGCTTTCATACCCCATGAAACACTCTAATACCCTTGCTACATGTCATCTGTGTATTCTGCACGTACATCTCTATATGGTGGTGGACATCAATTATACATATGTAGAGGAGGGCCAGCGGCTAGTCACAGTGCCATAAAATGCATAGGGGGAGGCCACATGGGCATGTCTCTAGTGCTGCCAAGGGATATATTTACACACAGAGACACACACGCACAAGTTGGATGCTGTCAGATTAGAACCCCCACCTATCTAGTAGTACACACTACAGCTTGCAGCACTTCTTGCACATGCCATGCTGTTAATCTAATGTTACACTCTCAGCCAGTGGTCTTAAGGTGGATGACATCAGCAGGCCTTGTAAAGGAGATCAATGTTGAGACCAGCAGCTAGTCACACAATGCATAACCATTGCACAGAGATAACCCATGGGGGTGTCTGAAGTGCATCATGGGGATATATTTACACACACACACACACACACACACACACACACACACACACACACACACACACACACACACACACACACACACACACAGCATTGGATGATGTGAAATTAGAATTTCTACCTATCTAATATTACACAGTATAGCTCACAGTACCTATCGCACATGCCACAGATTATGCTTGTTGTATATGTTGATGCAGGCACAGTACTTGTGGAGTACACAAAGTGGCCTTGTGTTAGACAGCACGTGTGGCCTGCAGAGTGATACTGCTTGGTACTGTTATTGTCTCTGGTGTCCTAGGGGTGCGATACCTGGTAATATCCCTACTATGTGTGCACACTTAAAAGTCTGGCCATATCTGGCTGTTTGCAGTTTGATAGGCGGACATGTGACCAGGGAAAATATGACCTGTGCATGGCATGTGTTGCACCCATTATACATTACACCACCTTCGTACCCATGTCTGTCTACAGGGTGACAGTCCGTAGGCACAGAAGTCTGTGTGTGAGTGGACTATGTACTGTTGCATCCTTGGTCTGGTGCCATCGAACAGCTGTTGTGATGTGTATGTGCAGGTAACCCCAGCATTCTGGGATATGTGGAGACATTCATATATCCCCGCACATATCTACATAAATGTGTATACCAAGGATGTCCCCTTAAATGTAGTTGTGTGTGTACGTAATATAAATGTGTTATGTAGATGTATGTGGGGGAGGGGTCTATGTATCATTTTACTTTATATAGCCATATATACATCTTGCTATGATATCTATATATATATATATATATATATATATATATATATATATATATATATATATATATGTGTGTGTGTGTGTGTGTGTGTGTGTGTGAGTGTGCCTCATACAGATTGAGACACTACTCAGGTGTGAGGGGGATAGGGAAAGACAGATATGTATACATAGCTATATGTATGTACAGACATATTTCCACATAGCAGGTCTTTGGACAGTAAAGGCAACAGACATGGGCACACGTTAGATAAGTGTAGGAGCATGCACAGTGTGATTGTCAGTATTGACATGGTGAATCCAGGCCAGACCTGCCTGTACTCCAGTCCGGGATTATTGTGTGCTGCAGGCCATTGGCTGCTGCATCTGTTACCACAGTACTGCAGATCCCTAATATTGTCCAAGACATTCCCTGGCTGTCTTATGATCTTAATATGTGACCTATACTTCAGACCTGTACAGAGCTTCACAGACTGTCCAGATTTTTGCCTCATATATTTGGCCCATTTCACATAACACTGTGGTTTTCTGTCAAATTAGTGGCAAAACATTGAAGATTGAAGCAAATAATGGCAGACATTTGAGTTTCTGACTCCATGCACATTAAGAGAGTCATTCTAAGCAGGACCTGTTATTCTACTGACAATCTACATTTGTAGGTGCAAATATTTAAAACCTGTACCCTTTTCTGGGCCTTGGCCCCACTTTTATTCATGGCTTTGGCCAGATTTCCTGCTCTGAGAGGTAAAGAGGTATGATGTGACTGGGATACATGATGAAACACCCACAGAGAGTGACAGTCTGCATAACTCTCCCTGTACATGTTTTTGCAGAAAGTCTAGCCTTTCGCCCCATATGTCTGCTGTGTTCCTCATACATCTGTGGCTTTCTGGTGCTATACTGTAAACAGCAGTTACTGACTTGTTGTACCTACTGACACATTTAAGTGTTGGCCTTTATATCCTGCAGCTAACCTGTTGCAGCCTGCTGTTATACTAGCCATCTGCTAGGTTACTCGGAGTGTGTATAATGTTTGTCTGTAGGTATAGCCCTTTGTGCCCCCATTCACTCTGGCTTAATTTTATTTGAAAGGACTTTAAGGAGGGTTCTTACTTTAATATTATAGGGATGTAATTCCATGTTTTGGATACATGATAAGAGTAAAGAGAGTTGCCAGCAGAATTATTGGACTTAGATGTCTGGAAAGACTGTAGAGCTGTATAAAGTTGGCAAGCGATAGGCAGTCATTTGATTTATAAATAGGGTTGTAGAAGAAAGAAAGTTGGAAGTATGTTAAATATTGGGGAAATTCTAGACACTGAAGTTCCATAAGGGCCATATGATAGCCTCTAAGGAGGAGATTTGCATCAAATTTTGCTACTGTGTTATAACATTGTTCATGGTGTTTAGTAGAGTTACTTAGAGATCACTGAGTAAAGGAGTCTAGGCAAGAGAAAGGGAAAAGCAATGTGTTTTCTTGCAGTATCAGACATATAAGATTTAACCCTAGAGAAAAAGAGAGAGAGAGATTAAGTTTTTGTGTGTTTTTTCACTATATGGGGAAGTCACATTTGAGGTCTTCACCTGTGTGGATACCTAGAAGTTTGGCATATGTGACAAGGTCAGTTTTGGTATTGTTGGAAGAGATGATAGAGAAGGAAAGTTTGTTGATGGCAAAATATTTTTGAGTGAAAAAAATAATTTAAATTTATTCAGGTTAAAGAATAGTTGGGAAATTGCATTTCTATTAAATACATTTCTTTTTAAACTGAAACCAAAGACAAAGTGTGTGATGCCCGTGCACTGGTGTAGCAATCGAGGAGCTTCAATCCTCACCACTAACAACAGTGAGGGGCATCCATATAGGGAAAGGATAATAAATACACACACAGTAAAGTACAATTTCCCTTAAGAGCACACAGAGATCACAGTCAGTCTGGGGCTGGTTTCTCCCTTTCTCTCCAGGTCCCCAATAAGACTCCCCACTGGCACAGCTATAGGGTCCAGATCTCAGCCTAGTGGGCAAGCTGAAACCTCCAGCCCCCTCTCTGTCTAACCAGTGCTTTATTTCCCTGCCCAAGTAGCTGACACACACACACTTTGAGATAAGAATTATATACAACCACATAGACACTCCTGGGGAAGGCTGATACAGGTTCTACAGCTGTGCCCATTTTACCCAGACTATATGGTAGTACCACTTGCCACCACCCACTATTTATCAGCTGCTAAAAGGCCCTTATGAAAGGGTGTCCAATTATACTGTGCAATATTATTATCCAAATGGTAAGTATGACTGAATATCAAGGCTATTGGAGTGGCTTTGTACACTATCACTAAATACATGCAATGTACTTTTAGAGCTTAAATTATCTCTACACAAAACAGCCATGGTTGAAAGGTTTCCAAATATTTAATAATAAATAATAAAAACACAAGACAATACTTCTTACTACACAGTGCTAGTCAAAAGTTCAGAGGTCACATAGAAATATTTAAAATAATACAGTTGAAAGGTTCTGACATCAATACTTAAAAAAGACTAATCTAATCTTATTTCCTAACTAAATCTAAGAGAAAACACAGCTCTAAAATAAACTTACATATAGACACAGGTAGAGTGCTGGTGAGTTGGATGTTCTCAAGACAAATGCTGAATGCCCTCATTCTTTCTGTCCTTAAATTGATAACACAGTACCACTGATTCATTTCAGATTAAATCATTTCTTTCTGATTCCCAGGCTAACAGAAACTCAGAGGTTAATAGCCCTTTTGGTCAGGAAGCCAGAGCAATAAAATAAATTATACATGCAAATTCTAGCAATTAACTCTGGTCTCAAAACAATAGCCAGAATTCCTTCATCCAGACATCTCAGCTCCGAGCCCTGAGATCAAAGACAGTCAGGAAATGCTTATCAGTTTTCTTACAGCAGAGTGCACTGTTGTTACATTTTTTCAGTTCAACATCCAATACAAATTTTTCACATTTAAGAGAACAAGCCTGTGGCTTATATTAATATTTACAAATGATCTACAAAATTCTATCTAGCTAGGCTGACAGCCTTCACCTATCTTCACACAAAGCAATAGATCATCTTGACACTCCATTCCTGAAACATACTTCTTGTGGATCTCTATCAGTTGATCGAGGTTTCAGAAACTCAAAATTCATATTGGCGAAACGATATGATCAGATTTCTGAAAACTAAAAGCTTTTGAATGGAGATAGTGGTACAGTGTGGAGCAAGATATTTCCTCATTGTGGTGCAATCTCAGAGTTGGTATATATAATTTGCAGGAGATGTGGGGGGTGCAGGGGGGCTCCTCCTGGGAAAATGTAAAAAAGGATATTTTTTTTTGTTTGTTTTTTTTTTTGCTTTTTTTTTTAATGTTCGAGTTTTTGGAAATTCGATCATATTGTCTTGCCGATATGAATTTCAAGTTTCAGAAAACTCAACTGACATAGATTCCTTCTTTTATACTTGCATAGCTTAACTCCATTGTTTTTAATTATTGCAGCTTTTCCTCCTCTACGTATAGTGGATGTTTGTGGCCTCTTATCCCCACAAATGCATTGGGCCCACATGTTTTCTCGATATTTATCATTCACATGATCCATAAAATCTATGCAATATATTGGCAATTCTTTTATGACCCTGCTTATGCTGCTTTGTAAGCTGTCAGTTGATATTTACATTCCTACTTTCATTCATGTCTGTCATGGTTTAACCTTGTGGCTGTGTACCTTAATAGTTCTGAGGCTACATCAATGCATTTACTTATCAGATTCATGGGCCATTGACTAGAGGAATTTGTATGCAGGCTAGTGACATTCTTTCCATCTTCTCCTTGGATTAATGAAAGCATTACTAAATAATTTTACTGGCTATCATAATAGATAATCTACCTACATTTTATATAGGATACAAACAATGCTGTTAAACTAACAGGATACAAATGATGCTTCTTAATCTAATCAGCAAACTGAGAAATTTTACAGAACTGGAACACTTGTAATTCAGAATTTGCCAATGATATTTTTTTTACTTGCAGTACTTATTCACATCTTCAGCCTTCAAATATTCATATGTTAGAGCAAATTTAGATTCTTGACATAGCTATAGAATGCCGTTATTTACTTTTCAGAATCTTATTTCCTTTTAATTGTCTTTTTTCCACTGCTGGTAATCTCAGGATTGGTTTAGTTCCAGAATTTCTGTCAGCTTATTGTTATCCTTCTTCATCTTACCTTTCTTATTTTACATTATACACCTCCTTTTTATACTTCCCTGTGCTGTCATAACTTCTGAACCTTAGCCTACTAGTTTACATATTTATTTGTGTTGTGAATATATACTGTCTTCGTCAACTGTTAATATGTATTGTACATCTGTGCCACCGCTTAGGTAGCCTAAGCTTTATCCTCTCTGTGATCATGGGCATCCATGTCACTGTTTTCCTTTTTCTTGCATATGATTATAATTCTTGCACTGTATACACGTTTTGATCTGTCTTGTATTATTTAGGGTACTATTGTTTCTTTGTTTCCTTAAAAAATTTGAGGTTGTCTCTCCATGACGCCACTGAAACAGAATTCTTATGTGGTCATTCCTAGTAAACAAAACTATTAATAAATACTTATTTCTTGTAGATCCTGCCACTTTGCCAAACATGCATATGTCATCATGTATGTGTCATGAAAGTTCCAGTAACACATAGAGATCAAATGAAAGCGAACTGTACAGAATGGATAGCATGGGTCTGACTAAAAAGCAATCTAAGCCATGGCCTAACAAGATTTGTTATGCATATGCCTGAAAGATCTTAATAAAGCTACAACATGGAGCTATGATAAGTGCTGTACAGTAGAAGAACAACAGGCTTTGGATGTACCAAAATGCAAAGTCTTTCTCTGCATTTGGTGATACGTAGCAAACACACTCTAGAAGTGCAGAATTATTACCTTCAGAATGTTTAGTATTTCCTTGGGTCATCAGAATGTTTTCTTGTGTCAGACTGATTGAAAACTTTGTGAAAATACTCAATCATAGTCCTAAATATCAGTCTTCCAAGGAGTTTAGATAGGGATCTGGACACATATGTAACAACTTCTAAAGCAAGCAGTGAGTTCTCCTGTACTACAGCAGCCATTTATTCTTTTTTTTTTCAGTTTTTATTTTTTTGTTTTTCAAAGTAGTATTTACCATCAGTGTGTGTGTGTCCACATGTATGTGCATATTTTCTGTGTGTCTGTGTGTGTTCTGTAACAAGCAACATATATTTGTCAATGTAAGAGGTTATCCTGCCTTATACAACCTACTTCCTAGTCCATTCACAAAACAGATAGTGCATTAGTAAAATATTAGTTAAATTGTGCAATTTTGCACTTCCTTTTCTGAGGTGGACATATCAGTTTCATTTTTCACAAGTAAATGTCCCTAAATAAGAACACTTACTGACCACAAAATAGAATGTAAGAAATGTAGTCCTCCAAAAAAAAGCTGTACAGGACAACACAGAAAGAATTTCATTCCACAAGCATCATAAAATTGCAACACGCTTTTACAACACTTTATCGACTGTTAGGAAACTGTTTAAAAGAGCATACAGTATTTAAATGTATGAATGCAAAATGTAGTATGATGCCAATAAAGGAGTATTAAAGACATAATATATTTCATAAAGATAAAATGATAATAGAGAGACATAGGGGACCTACAGACACTTGAGCCCACCCAGTTCGGCTTTGTAAAGGGCAGATCCTGCCTTTTAAACCTGGTTGACTTTTTCGAAACAGTCACTAGAGCCATTGATGAGGGCAAAGCAGTCCATACAGCATACCTGGACTTGGCTAAGGCCTTCGACACAATACCCCACTCAGGCATCATAGATAAGCTCAACAGCTTAAAAGTAAACCCTTATGTCACTAGATGGATTGCAAACTGGCTAAAGGACAGAACCCATAAAGTTAAAATCGCTGGAGCAATGTCAGACTCAAAGCCAGTCACAAGTGGTGTCCCACAGGGATCTGTCCTGGGACCCCTCTTGTTCGGCATTTATTTCTCAGATGTTAAAGCAAACATGGGAGGGCTGTGGCTGACAAAGTTCGCAGATGACTGCAAACTAGGCGCCATAGTCGATACACCAGCAGACACACACATCCTACAAAAAGGCCTCACAGAAACGGAGAACTGGTGCCGGAGTCACGGCCTTAAACTAAATGCCAAAAAATGTATAGTCATCCCCTTTGGGAAAAACAAAGTACCCACAAATTATCACATAGACAGCAACCCACTGAGTACGAAAAAAGTAATCAGAGACCTAGGGACCCAAGTCGACAGCGACCTCTCATTTGACACCCACGTTGCCAAAGTGGTTAGAAAAACATTCTACCTTACACACCTCATCATGAAGGGATTCACATCCAGATCCAAGGATGTCATTGTACCCCTATATTCCTCCCTCATCAGACCCATGATTGAGTACAATGCCCCATTTGGTATGTACCTCACCCGGCATTTTCAACAGCTGGAGAGACCACAAAAGTACCTCACCAAGAGGATCAAGGGTCTCCAACATATGTCTTATTCTGCCAGACTAAAGAAACTTCAACTCTATTCAGTAGCATACCGCCTGCTCAGAGGTGATCTCTGCCTGACGTACAAGGCCATGTCCAATCAGGATCTGATGGACATGCTCCACCTCACACAATCCAAATCCATCAGGACCACGAGAGCTAAAGACTTAAACCTTGGCACAAGTATGAATAGGACATGCTGGAGGGATAGATTCATAACCCAGAGGCTTCCCATGCTTTGGAACAAGATCCCAGTTCGTATTAGGCAGAGCCCCTCACTGACTCTCTTCAAGAGAAATCTTGATGAGTGGATGGGAGATCGTAAGTTTACCCCAGGGGTCACATCTGTGTCACTGCTAGACAGGGGCACAGTAAACTAATTCTATTATATAAGGGGACCTTCATTGTGTCACTACTAGACAGAGGCACAGTATTCTAAATTTATTCTCTACATTTTTCGTACCATTTCATGGGGTGGCAAAAGCCACATCACTATGGCTAGGCTTACAAATGCCCCAGGGCAGATAGCCTAGTACTATACTATGAAACTATGAAACTATAATAAGAGCATAAATCCATATAAAAACTCTATCTCAATGGTCGTGCCTCCAAAATACATTTGATATTTACAACATTATTTAGACCAGGTTCACAGTCTGCCCTCAGTAAATTTATCCACTTGTACTCTACCCTTTCAATATTGTTTTGTATAGCCCCACCCCTACAAGTATTTAAAGTTACAGTTTCCAAAATTATAAATGTAAAATTATGATTCAAACCTTTGTCCATAATATGTTTACATAAAGTATTATATTCAACTCGGCTCCTAGTATCAGACAAGTGTGAACATTATCTATCCTTTAACTTACGATTTGCCTTACCGACCTAAAATGATTTACATTCTGTACATGTAGCTAGATATACTAAATCCATAGTGTCACATGTTGCAAACCACTTTAGTTTTTTGGAAACTGTAACTTTAAATCCTTGAACAGGGGCACTAATCTGTTTGAGATATTTTCTCTTGTTTTGATGTAAGAAATGTAGTTAGGGTATGTTTTTAATGTTTCACTTATTGGTAATCACATCTCTCATCTGTCCTTGATTTTATAGAAGGTCCCTGATTTTGCCTTTTATTTTTGCTCTGTCTCTCAAATAATGTTTGATTTTTTTAACAATTTTGCTAAATTATCACTTATAAAATAGCCACACATAAATTAATAGAAAAGAAAACAAACTATTTAATTTTTTTTATTTTCATGCATTGCACATTATACAAATTTTATTTCTTTGTGACACTTATTCACTCTCACAGTACATACATTGCCAATTCACGCCTTCCTTGAAATCTCATTCCTCCCCCTGAACATTATTCTACATGTATGCTCTAACAGTATCCATTTAAGTCCATTTGATTTGCTCCTTCTCTTATTTAAAGATTCTACCTCCAGTTATTTTTATTTATCTCTTTTACTATATTATCTTGCTTTCCTATCACACCTCTAACATTTGCTGTCTACCTGAGGAAAATGTTTCTACAGTCTGTTTGGGGTATACAAATACCTAAGCAAACACTTCCAAGTAGAAACCCTAAACCATATGGACTTTGTTGCATACACGGGAGCCAAACAGATGTCCTCTAGTTGTTCCTTTGTAAATTGCTTTCCCAGTCTCTTTTCCCACTCTTTTCTAAACCAGCCTGATTGATTCTTATAGTTTCATGCAATATTTCCTGCTTTTTTTTTTAAATTAAGAGCAGCTTCTGTTCTACACTTGGTTAAAAACTCTACCAGACCTAGTCTTTCACTTAGCCCTCCTCTATCCCTTTCTCTTTACCTATACTCTGATATCAGTTCCTGATAGTCTCTAACCTAGAGTGCAATGCAAACTTTTGTTTGGCCTCATCTCATTCTATTATCTTTTCCTCTCTAGTTATTTGCACCCAATACATTGGTACCTTTGCCATTTTTCTCCAGTAAATTCCAGCCTCGTCTTTTACATTTTTATATCCATGCTTGGAGTCATCCGAAATGGCAAAATCTCCTTTCTTTATTCCCATGTTTGCTTGGTTCTATGAATACGTTCTGCTAGTTTATGAATATAAATATTGTATATGGTCGTTGTTATTCCCTTAAGGATCTGCATTCAGAATCCTGCTCTTGCATTTTTTCTGCAAACTTCCCTGCTATTCCAGTCTCAACTCTTTCCATGTTGATTTATAATCTTCTACATGTGGAATATATATGAGCATTAACTGTGTCACTGTGAAGTATCCATTCAAATCAGGTAATCCTAAACCACCTTGTTCTGTGGGGAGGATCAGCTTATCCCACTTAACTCTTGACTTTCATGTAAATCACTGAGGAATACAGTTAGTCAGTAAAGCCAGACATTTCTCACTTCTTTTTGTTCAGAAAGTGCAAGGTGATGCAAAATCTCTTCTTCTATTAACTTTCTAAGTAGATTTGGGTAATATATAGAAAATGCCCCTGATATTGAGTCCCATTATTGTTGACTTTGTTCTAAATTCTTAAGCAAAAAGGTTGAGTGGTCTATTCGTAATGACAAAGTGGGGACTGCCTCTGAAGTGGTGTGCATTTTTTTATATTCTTTTGGGATTCCACATAGTTCCATAAATGGATGATTTTCTTTTCAGTTATGAATGACATCTGTGTTGAAGTTACAATTCACCCATCCATCAACAACCCTTTTTCTTATTTTACACATGAGATCTGGGTCACTTCAATAGTGACAGTAATCTACTGCCAATGTTCACATCATCAGATGGCTATCCCTTCCACCTGTGGAAGTTACAATATTCTTCTCCAAAAAGTTTAACCTGTTCTTCTCTAGGCCCAGCTCACAGAAACCATTTATACACAGTTTGCTTCTATTGATCTGGTAAGTTAATTCAGGTAAGAGTGAAAGATGGTGTTACAAATCCTGCATGAGAGTACACTTCAAAATTCGCCTTTCTCTAGGTTGAAGCCACCAGTGCCCCCCATCCATGGTAGATTTACCACTTTTGCATTCACTAACATAATAAACTCCAGTGCCACTGCCTTCCACAGAATAATATGCTTTTTCAGTAAAAACAATACAATTGATTTAGTTAGTTATTTGTAATTTAAAACATTTGGTAACTGGGTGGGTGGAAGTAATCCATGTATTTGTTTCAGCCATGACTTCAGCCTTAGGCATTATAATCAGATAATAGTTTATTAGAAAGCAATATAATAATATTAGGCATTATAATCAGATAATAGTTTATTAGAAAGCAATATAATAATATTTGCAATATAATATATTAGCAATATAATAATATTTGCTATAGTGATGGACAGGTTGACAGACAAGATCAGACAAGGGTCCCCATGGACTATGATGTTTGTGGATGACACTGTGATCTGTAGTGAGTGTAGGGAACAGGTTGAGGAGAGCCTGGAGAGGTGGAGATATGCTCTAGAGAGAAGAGGAATGAAGGTCAGCAGGACTAATACAGAATGTATGGGTGTGAATGTGAGGCAGGATAGAGGAATGATGAGGATGCAGAGAGTAGAGTTGGTGAAGGTGGATGAGTTTAAATACTTGGGATCAGCAGTTCAGAGTAATGGTGAGTATGGAAGAGAGGTGAAGAAAAAAGTGCAGACAGAGTGGAGTAGGTGAGGAAGTGTGTCAGGAGTGATTTGTGACAGACGGGTACCAGTAAGAATGAAAGGGAAGGACTACAACAGGGTAGTGAGACCAGCTATGTTATATAGGTTGGAGATAGTGGCATTGATGATAAGACAGGAGTCAGAGCTGGAGGTGGCAGAGTTAAAGATGTTAAGATTTGCATTGGTGCAAGGATCCGCCACATAATGCATGCACTCAGGTCCCTCGACAACAGGTACAAATATAACTCTGTCATTATACATGTGGGTGTGAATGACCTGAGATGTACCTCCCTGGACTACATGAAAAGAGACATGGAGGAGCTCTTGGATTACGTAGCCCAGGAGGGTATGACCCTAGCCCTGAGCAGCATCCTACCATCACCTAGAAGGATACCACAGTACAAGCAGAAAATGATTGATTTCAACAACTGGCTAAGGTTATGGTGTCATTCTAAGGGGATCCAGTATCTGTCTGCCTGGGATTACATGATTGACATGTCTCGATGCTTTGCCAGAAATGGTCTACATCTTTCACCCCTGGGCTTCTGGATACTGGCCAAGGCTCTTGCCACCTCTATAGTGCCTTTTTAGATGAAGTTCCAAAGACCAAATTACCATCATAACAGCTACAAACAAATGCAATCTGAGGGCCATGCTGCTCAATGCTAGAAGTCTAAATCTCAAAAGGCACTCATTCAAAGCACTCCTTAAAATGGAGAACATCGACATTTGTGCTGTAACAGAGACCTGGTTCAAGGCAGCAGAAAGCACCCCTGCACTACCAGGCTATAACTCATTCCACACCTTTTGGCCCCAGAACTTGGACCGAAGCTCCAAAGGTGGTGGTGTTTCCATATTCATAAAGGATGTGCACACCTCCAGACTGGTAGCCCAACATAACACATCAGAAATACTTCAGGTGCAGCTAACACTGGGTAAGACAGCAATTCAGGTTGTAGCCTGCTATAGGTCCCCAACCATGTCCCAAGACTCACACTCCATGTTCCTAAGCACCCTGGAGAATATTAGGATGCAACCTAACACTCTTATACTGGGCAACTTCAACTACCCCTCCATCCACTGGGAAAACTACTCATGTAACAATACACTTGCCCAACGTTTCCTGGAAATCATTAATTCCAGTGCCCTGGACCAGCTCATTCTTACCCCCACTAGAGGTAGCAACATCCTATACCTGGTCATTACTAACATGGGAGACCATTGCTCTACACCAATAGTCAAATCCTCCCTGGTTAGATCCGACCACAAACTAATCACATTGGAAAACTGCATCTTTCCCACCCCAACTCCCACAAAGGTAACCACCATGAAAAACTTCTCCAAAGCTAACTCTGGGCTCATAAAAACAGAGATGGCTAACTTCAAGGCATCCATGCAAATGTAGAATAGTTGCGTAACTGCTGAATCATACACCAATGCATTGTACAAACATGTAGACAAATGCATGGATCTCGCCATACCCAATAGAACCAATACACTCTCCTCCAAAAAAGGAAGCCAATCTGGTGGTCCCCTGCCATAAATAAACTCTACAACAGAAGGAGGAAACTGATGTGGAATAAGGTGAAGTCCCAAGACTGGAAAAACTCCCTTATCAGCCTCAACAAAAAGTTGAGATCCCTCATCAAATTCTCTAAAGCTAGCTATGAAAACAGAATTGCAGCAGATACTAAATACAATGACAAGGCCTTCTATAGTTATGTAAAGAATCTCCATGGCAATACCCAGATTTGCTCTGAGCTACTGAACAATGGTGCCTCCTATACCTACCCAACAGATATTGCCAATATACCGGCCAACAGATTCAGTGCCAACTTTACCCCTCTCTCCCCACCAAAGGACCAATCACAATACCAGTAGATTGCCAGACACCCAGTATTACTGCTGCACAGGTTAAAACAGCACTATCCTAGGCCAAGAATACAGCTTCTATGGGACCTGACAATATCCCTGGATGTGTTCTACATGAACTACAGAGTGAGCTGGCACCTCACCTGTATGCCCTGTTCAATCATAGTCTCACCTCAGGCTTTGTCTCTACCAAATGGCACACTGATATAGTCATCCCTCTCCACAAATGAGGAGCGACTACAGACCCTGGGAACTATTAGCCTGACAAGTCTGATATGCAAAGCTATGGAATGCATCATCATGGACCTAATAAACAAGGATATAGGGAATCTCCAAACTCTGGATCCCACACAGTTTGGTTTTGTGAAGGATAGATCATGCCTGCTCAACTTGGTTTACTTTTTGAGTCAGTCACCAGAGTTGTGGATGAAGGCAAGGTAGTTCATACAGCCTACCTTGATCTGGCCAAGGCCTATGATACCATTCCCCACTCAGGAATCATAGGAAAAACTCAATATGTTAGGCATAAACTCCTATATCACTAGATGGGTTACAAACTGGCTCACAGATAGAACCCACAGTGTGAAACTAGTTGACTCCAAATCAGACTGCCGACCAGTCATGAGTGAAGTCCCACAGGGTTCAGTCCTGGATCCTCTCCTGTTTGTTATCTACATCTCTGAAGTCCAGGCCAACATATGTCTACTGTGGCTTAGTGGTACTTCATGCAGTGTAGTGTGTCCAAGGTCCGGGGTTCAAGACCGACAGAGGTGTTTTAGGGGGTTGGGAGGGTGGCCTAATGGTTAAGGTGTTTGCCTTACAAACACAAGGTGCAAGGTTTGAGTCTCACAAGGGATAATTGGCTAGGCTTACAATGGCTCACAAGGGCAGTTAGCCTAGTACTAACCTATGAACCTATGAACCTATATAGGGACTCTGGCTGACAAAGTTCACAGAAGATTGCAAGCTGGGAGCTATTATTAACTCCCCAAGTGATGTTGACATCCTACAGAAAGGCCTCACTGAGACCAACGACTGGTGTCAGAACCATGGCCTTAAGCTCAATGCCAAAACATTTGTCGTCATCCCCTTTGGGAAAAACCCAGTTCCCATGAATTACCACATCGATGGTAGCCCACTGAACACAGAAGGTGTTATAAGAGATCTGGGAACACAGATAAGCAACCTCTCTTTTGACCACCACATTGCCACTGTGGTCAGAAAGTCCTTCTATGTGGCACATCTCATTACTAAGGGTTTTGCATCCAGGAAGAAAGAGGTCATTGTCTCCCTCTACTCTTCCCTCATTAGGCCAATCATTGAGTACAATGCCCCATTTGGCATGTACCTCACTAGACACCTGCAACAACTGGAGGGGCCACAAAAGTACCTCACAAAGAGGATCCTAGGCCTTAAACACTTGTCCTATATGGACAGACTCAAAAAACTCCAACTATTCTCTGTCTCATATCGCCTACTTAGAGACAATCTGTGCTTGACTTACAAAGCCATGTCTGACCCAGCTCTGTTAGAAATGCTGCATCTAAAGAAATCCCAATCCTTGCACACCACACACTCCAGAGACTACCACAATCACCAGAACATGCTGGAGGGACAGGTTCATAACCCAGAGAATCCCCATGGTATGAAATAGACTTCCCATACATGTCAAACAGAGCACCTCACTGGCTCTCTTCAAGAGAAATCCTGATGAGTTGATGAGAAATAGAAAATTCACCCCAGGGATCACTCCAGTGGCTCTAATCAACAGAGGCACTGAGAACTAAGGCTGAGTGGCACGATGCTAGGGTAATCCTATGGGCTAGGCTTGTAAAGGCTCCAGGACCATTAGCCTAGTACACACCTTTGAACCTATGAAGATGGACAGAATTAGGAATCAGTATATTAGAGGATTAGCTCAGGTTGGAGGGCTTGGAGACAAAGCCAGAGAGGCGAGATTGCGTTGGTTTGGACGTGCTGAGGAGGGATGCTGGGTATATTGGGAGAAGGAAGCTAAGGCTGGAGCTTCCAGGTAAGAGGAAAACAGGAAGGCCTAAGATAAGGTTTATGGATGGGTGGGAGAGAACATGCTCTCTTCAAGAGAAATCTTGATGAGTCGATGAGAAATAGAAAATTCACCCCGGGGATCACTTCAGTGGCTCTAATCAACAGAGGCACTGGGAACTAAGGTCGGGTGGTACGATGCTAGGGTAATCCTATGGGCTAGGCTTGTAAAGGCTCCAGGACCATTAGCCTAGTACAGACCTATGAACCTATGAACCTATGAAGATGGACAGAATTAGGAATCAGTATATTAGAGGGTTAGCTTAGGTTGGATGGCTTGGAGACAAAGCCAGAGAGGCGAGATTGCATTGGTTTGGACATGTGCTGAAGAGGGACGCTGGGTATATTGGGAGAAGGAAGCTAAGGATGGAGCTTCCAGGTAAGAGGAAAAGAGGAAGGCCTA